>NC_056751.1:645369959-645669959 GCF_019279795.1 Protopterus annectens | reverse complement strand
GTAACTAATCTAGTCCAGATACAGATTTGCTGTATCCAAGACAGTTTGTAAGCTTCTGAGTAGCGCCAAAGTTTGTTCTTCAATTTTTTCCTTAGATCTGGTAGTTCTGTCCTCTCCTGCACTTTTACTAGCGTGTTAGCTTAGCACTTTACCAGACTTCTTGTAGCAATTATTGTGGTACACAAAAGTGCTACCAGCACTAAACATTCTACAAGGAAACAGCTCCAGTACTTATTAATGCCCACCCCTCCAGGCATGTCTAAAGGCCAGTTCCCTGTGCTTTCCCCTATTAACCTCGTGAACTTGGGCATCCTGAGGCAATGTAGCAACTGCCTCATGTACACTGACAACCCTCTCCTCTTACCCCCCCCCCCCAACACTCAAACTTCTGAGAGATGCACTTATATATCCAAATTGGAATCCACACACTCTCCAGCCAAGACTGGAATAGCTGGTCAAGAGGAGAAGGTCATCTCTTGCACCACACCACATGGAACACATAGCCCTCAAGAACACACACCAGCATTGCCTTCACATAAAAACACAAACCACGCACCCACCTTTGGTTAGATTTCAATAAAAATCTAACCAAACAGCAGAGAATTCCAAGGCAGAAACACACTCAAACACCACAACACAACATTAATTACAAGACACAACTCTCCTACACAGTGTGCCACTCAACCAAAGCCCCTGAGGCAAAACAGCATGCCCAACACACTAGTCATAGGTGACTCCATAGTGAGGCACACTGATGTCCCACTCACTAGGTTGAATAAGGAGAAAGTGAGAGAGTCAGCTGCCTGTCAGGCACCAGGATCCACCACATAACACATGCATTCAGGTCCCTCAACAACAGGTACAAATATAACTCTGTCATTGTCCATGTTGGTGTGAATGACCTGAGACATATCTCCCTGGAATACATGAAAAGAGACATGGAAGAGCTCTCGTATTATGTAGCCCAGGCTAGTATGACCCTAGCCCTGAGCAGCATCCTACTATCACCCAGAATGATACCACAGTACAAGCAGAAAACTACTGAGTTCAACAATTGGCTAAGTTTTTGGTGTCATTCTAAGAGGATCCACTATCTTTCTGCCTGGGATGACATGATTGACAGACCTTGATGCTTTGCCAGAGATGGCCTGCATCTGTCACCCCTGAGGTTCCAGATACTGGCCAAGGCTCTTGCCACCCCTATAGAGCCTTTTTTAGATGGTGTTCCAAAGACCAAATTACCACCATAACAGCTACAAACAAATGCAATTTGAGGGTCATGCTGTTCAATGCTAGAAGTCTAAATCTCAAAATGCACTCACTCGAAGTAGTCCTTAAAATGGAGAACATTGACATTTGCGCTGTAACAGAGACCTGGTTCAAGGCAGCAGAAAGCACGCCTGCACTACCAGGCTACAACTGATTCCACACCTTTTGGCCCCAAAACTTGGACCGAAGCTCCAAAGGCGGTGGTGTCTCCATATTCATAAAGGATGTGCTCACCTCCAGATTGGTAGCCCAACATAACACATCTGAGATACTTTAGGTGCAGCTAACATTGGGTAAGACAGCGATCCAGGTCGTAATCTGCTATAGGTCCCCGCCATGTCCCAAGACATAAGGCAAAAATAGTTTACTATTTACTAAACTTATCAAGTCAGATATAACCTTATTCAGTTTGAAAAATAATACATATTATTAGCGTAATTTGTTGTTTTTAACCCTTCGTAAATAATTATAAAAATGTATTATAAAAAAGTCAGATATAACTTTATTCAGTTTGAAAAATAATACATATTATTAGCATAATTTGTTGTTTTAAACCCATCGCAAATAATTATAAAAATGTATTATAAAAAAAATAAATAATAAAAGTTATTAAATATACACATTTATATTTCATATTTTGGATATTTTTTATAATACATTTTTATAATAAATATTTACTAAGGGTTTAAAACAATAAATTACGCTAATAATATTCATTATTTTTCAAACTGAATAAGGTTATATCTGACTTGATAAGTTTAGTAAATACTAAACTATTTTTGCCTTATTATGCAATTTACATAGGTATAGAAGTTAGTTGCAGAATCATACGTTTTGTTGCACTTGCGCACGAGCACGGCATTAGTCAGCTTGTTGTTTATGAATGGCTCAATATCTTATTATTATTGCATTAAACCATAAATATTTGGTTTTCAATAACTGTACATAAGATTCAATATTATTATACAGTTTTAAATTATCTATGTCTAGACTATCACCTTATAGTAATATAGAAATGGCACATAATAATCGAGTGCTGTCAGTAGTAGACATTTTGTGACAACACTTGTTTTGTTTTATTAATTTATTTATACTAGGCATACATTTAGCATAGATTATATATTTTTTAAAGTTGGTCTAAGGGTATTAAATATGTCCTCTTTTTATAATTAATGAAATTTAATGTTTCTGTAAATATTGTTGTAACTTTGCATAAAGTTTAAGATGTATTAGCAGTTTTAAATGTTTTTAATGGACTTTAGAGTTTTTATACAGAAAAACAGATGTTATATACATCTAGTACCTAATTTCCCGTTGATGGTTGTTTATACACCGTTGGTGAAACATGAAATAATGCTGGTTTTCTCCTTTAAGCTTAGATTATGGGACTAATCTAATTGCTTAATTGGATTAAATTCTATATAAAATGGTTGTTAATTAGTTGAACTGTTGTCTGAAGAAGGTGAGGCATTGACCCCACCAAAAGTGCTAATTAAATTTTGTGTTCAATACTTTTCAGCTCTTCATTGGTTTTTCGCTCAGTCTTTTCTTTCGTTCTACGAGTTTTCTTGTTTTGAGTAAGTCAAAGATTATGCAGGATACAGTACAATCAACATTTTTTTAAGAAGAATTCAGACATGTTTATGTACATCATGTATCAAGACAATTTTTAAGTGTTACAACAAAAATATACTGATAACATCCTATATGCACTATGGACAAAATAGTGCTACAGACAGTCAATTTATGATTAACATTGTGTCACAGTTAATATAGTTTCAATATGGATACATACATAGAACAGAGATGACAGAATGTGAAGGTTAAACTTGGGTAATTTTTGAGAGGTAATATGCAAAATTGCAATTTCCCATGAAAATAGGGATTTTTGCTATCCCATCTTCTCTAGTCTAACTCTCAACAAGCACCATCATTCATAAGTGTATTTGCAGCTCCAGAAGATATGGAATAAATCTATTATTTGTGAGTGACAGCACAGACAGTTTAGAGAAACCTCCGAATTGAAGTTAAGTATTTCCTGGAGTGAAGTAAGCATTGCTGGTTATCATTAATTGAGTATATATGAGTTTTTTGAAAAAGATTAAATTTAGTGTTGCTTCAATACAGTTGTATGCAAATGTGCCACATTTTACCCATCTTTTCCACATTGTGCAAGATAGTGTATTATACAATGACCCCCCATTAATATTCCAAAACGTGCACGCTGATTGGTCAGCGTGCTCATTGTAAATCAGACTTATACTAATGGAAAAAGGTCCAGTCGCCCGGACTTTTTTCATCAGTATAAGTCTTTTTTTTTTGTGTGTGTTACACATAGCAACGGAGAATGGAGGAGCTCTGTTGCTGTAATCTCTCTGTGTTAAATGGGTTTAACATAGCGAGACAGCTTTAAAAAAAGCAACAAAGAAAGGAAGATCTGTGTTGCTTTTTTTAAAGCTATTTTGCTATGTTAAACTCTTAACATAATGAAACACCTTTTAAACAGCAATGGAGATATTCTTTTCTCGGTTGCTTCCACACACAGCTCTGATGTACTGCGTAAGCATATGCATGCACAGTACATCAGAACTACCACAGAATACAGAACAGCTGTGGAAGGGCAGCACAGAGGCATTATACAATGCCATTATTTAAGAAAAGTAAGTTTTTTTTTCTTAAATAATGTCATTGTATAATAGCAATAACCCACTTCTGGGTGTGGGTAATACTGGATTTACCAACGGTTGTCTTAGTTTGGCCACTCGGACTTCGCCCTCTTGACCAAACCACACCAACCGTGAGTAAATCCAGCATTACCCACACCCAAGCATGGGTTATTGCTTAAGTATTCCACATTTTGAAGACGTAATGCTGACTATAACTGTAGTCTATTTAATTATTTTGTTTGTTGATGATATGGAGAACATGGTATTCATGATGTTAGAAGGCTCCTTTTACCTGCATTGCCTGATGCTGGCTGGAGTTGTCTGTATTTTTTTTTTTTGGACATTGGCAATTTGATTTGTTTCTCCTGAGAGTCCCGAATGGTTGAAGAATGGGGTATGTGGTAAAACAAGTATAAAGTAACATTGTAACCATGCTGTGAGCTTCTCCCAGTACTGGGTATGTGGTAAAACAAGTATAAAGTAACATTATAACCATGCTGTGAGCTTCTCCCAGTACTGGGTATGTGGTAAAACAAGTAAAAAGTTTCATTGTAAACATGTCGTGTCTTCCTCCCTAGTTGTTAGCAGATGTTCCACATTTGCCCATTTGTTCCACCTAATGAGAGGTAGTATAGTGTTCCATATTTTGAAGATGTTAAGGTGACTATGGCTGCAGTTTCTTTAATTCTTTGCTTGTACTACGGATGTTTTGGTGTCGTCAATCCATACCAAACAGATTAAAAATGAAGAAGCCTCAGTTTAAGAATTTAAGGCATCATTAAAACTACAGATTCATAAATTATTCTTCTGAGACTTGTTCACAGACAATTATAACATTCATAATATTGTTCAGTGTATAATTTTTAAATGAATTTGAGTAATATTTAAAAACGGTTCCTGATATTATCCCCCCTTCTTTTTTGTCTTTGTCCAGAATTCTTGATCAAATAAGTTGAGAGGTAGGGTGCTAGCCCAAAACAATCACATGTAAATTATTTCTATTGATGTTATTTTGGCAAGCCAGAAATGGAGTACTATGCGATTCACTACTTGCTACATTTGTTTGGTACAGTTTTTTGTTTTTATCAGTGCTGTTTTTCTAGACAGTGCTGAAAAACTATGTTTATTTGTCATCTCAGTATTTTAACAGGTAGAAAACTCACCTTTGCTGTAGCTGGCTGTGGTTTCTATTCCCATGCCAGGTAATCAGATTAATTCTCTAATGGTCACACTGCAGTGGAGCATAAGGGAAGTGCTGCAGTCCCAGTTGTGCAGTCGATTGGATGAGGCAAACTATTATTGTATTCCTGGAACTGTTAACTCACCACTCTTGCTTTCACTTCAAGAACTGTTAACAGACATATTAACTACTTTGCTATTCACCAGTGGCGTGTTTTATGTTGAATATTGGCAAAATGTGCTGCATTTGTTTTAAAAATATTTTTCTTACTATGCAGTAGAGAATAAAATAAGTCTAACTTTCTGTTCTTGAATTTAGGTTAATATTGTTTCTCTTTCTACTCAGTCAAGAATATTTTTGTGCATTACATTTTCCATCTCTGTTGTATTGGTAGCTCCACCCTTGACTTGTTACACTGCAGCACACCAACACTTCATACAAACCATAATCTTAAGAATTACAAAGTAGTATTTTTTTTTTTTTGTCTTTAATTTCTCCAAGTCTTTTGGGTTGATTCAAGTTCATTAAATAAGTATTGTTTCAATCTTTGATGTCAGCCACAAGTGGTCTTTGCAACATCCGCTATGTGTCCAGTAATGATTCCTGCAATTCATACAGACTTACATATATCAACAACATACAGTGGATATAAAATGTTTACTCACCCCGGTTAAAATGCCAGGTTTTTGCGATATAAAAAATGAGACAATAATAAATCATTTCAAAACTTTTTCCACCTTTAATGTGATCTATAAGCTGCACAATTCAAATGAAAAACAAACAAATCTGTTAGGGGAAAAAAATATAAAAAAAAAATGTACAATAAGCTGGTTGTATAAGTGTGCACACACTTAAACTAATAATTTGTTGAAGCACCTTTTAATTTAATTACAGCATTCAGTCTTCTTGGGTACACACCTGCCATCAATTAAAGAGACTCTGATTAACCCCAAATAAAGTTCAGCTGTACTAGTAGGATTTTCCTGACATTTACACAGTTGCCCACTACAGCAAAAGCCATGGTTCGTAGAGAGCTTACAAAGCATCAAAGGGCTCTCATTGTTGAATGGTATCAGTCAGGAGAAGGGTAAAAAAACATTTCCACAGCAATGGATATACCATGGAACACAGTGAAGGCAGTCATCAAAAAAGTGGAGAAAATATGGGACAACAGTGACGTTGCAAAGAACTGGACAAAACGACAAGATGAAAACTGGTCAGGGAGGATGCCAAGAGACCTACGGCAACACTGAAGGAGCTGCAGGAATTTCTGGCAAGTACTGGTTGTGTGCTACATCTGACCACAATCTCCCATATTCTCCATATGTCTGGACTATGGGGTAGGGTTGTAAGATGGAAGCCTTTTCTTACACTGAAAAACATCCAGGCCCAGACAAAATTTTCATAAAAATACATAGTCTCCCAAAAGTATATGGGGAAATGTGTCATGGTCTGATGAGACCAAGGTTGAACTTTTTGGCTACAATTCCAAAAGGTATGTTTGGCGCAAAAACAACACTTCACATCACCAAAAAACACCATTCCCATGGTGGTGGCAGTAACATGCTTTGGGGTTGCTTTTCTTCAGCTGGAACTGGGGCTTTAGTCAAGGTGGAGGGAATTATGAACTGTTACAAATACCAGTCACGTTTGGCCCAAAACCTTCAGGTGTCTGCTAGAAAGCTGAAGATAAAGAGGAATTTCACCTTTCTACATGACAACGACCCCAAGCATATATCCAAATCAACAAACAAATGGCTTCATCAGAATAAAATTAATGCTTTGGAATGGCCCAGCCAGAGCCCAGAAATAAATCCAATAGAAAATCTGTGGGGTGACTTGAAGAGGGCTGTGCACAAGAGATGCCCTTGCAATCTGACAGATTTGGAGTGCTTTTGCAAGTAAGAGTGGGCAAACAGTCATCAAGGTGCGCCATGCTGATAGACTCCTACCCAAGAAGACTGAATGCTGTAATTAAATCAAAAGGTGATTCAACAAAGTATTAGTTTAAGGGTGTGCACACTTATGTAACCAGCCTATTGTACGTTTTTTTATTTTTTATATTTTTCCCCTAATAGATGTTTGTTTTGCAATTAAATTGTACAGGTTATAGATCACATTAAAGGTGGGAAAAGTTTTGAAATTATTTATTGTGGTCTCATTTATTTATATCTCAAAAACCTGGCATTTTAACAGGGGTGTGCAAACTTTTTATATCTACTGTATCTAAGTATGATTATAAGAACCATTGCTCTGGGTATCCTTCTTCCACACTGTCCTCATTTCTGCCTGCAAATCCTGGTATTTTATGACTTTGTGTCTCTCTGTACATAAGACAATATAGTCACTGGGTATAGCAATTTCATTGATCAATGCTACTTTTGTCTTCTTTTCATTGACTACTATAATTGGTTTTCTCGCATCTGTTTGGTTCCATGTGATATAAACGTCATCATTTTCTATAATGCTTTATGGCTCATGTTTTCAATGTTTTTCAGCTACTTCAATATTATAATGTTTGCACAATCATCAGTGCAACAGTCTTGCCACATTATTATGCCTTCCAGTATACAGTCCTTCTGTCATTAGTATGTCACAACCAGCAACAAGATGTGTGACTGTTTCCAGTTCTGTTTTACAAAACCTACATTTGTCTGTTTCTCCAACATTTTCAATGGACTTTGTAAACCAGCATGTATGCAGTCCACTATCTTGGGCTGACAATATTAACCTTTAGTCTTTTGGTTTAATTTCATCTCTCCTTAATCATTCCTCTGATCCCGATCAACATGAGGCTGATCCAAGAATATTCCATACTTGCAACTGTGTTTATGCATTTTCCACATGTCTTGCCTTCCCATCTGATCTTTCACCTTATAGACTTTCTTTTGTTTTTTGGCACATTTAGTTGCTGCCTGATTTTTATCTACTTCTGGTTTGATTTCCATTCCTGCTTGACATTGATATGCTTCTGCTAAACTAAGCAGGGAACTTAGACTTATTCTTCTCATGTAGGTTTTGTTCTGCATTGTGAACATTACCAGGATAGGCAAGACTAAGACATTCATTTTTTTTCTCACTGGGAAATTGTCTCATTTAACATCACTTTTCATTTACCATGCATCACTTATCCCATACTTGTTTGGTATGGTGTTTTTTTTTTTTTCATGCCCTACATGCCTCATCAGCTAGGTACTGTACCTGTATTCTGCCATGGTAAGAAAAGGAAACTGTGATCACAGCACAAGTACAACAGCATTTGCTAAATCTGTGGCATAGGGGTATATTGCATTTGTTTTTAAAATTACAATCCTGTTTAAGCATTTCTAATAACAAATTTCACTCATCCACCACAATTGCCCATTACTTTATATCTCCCCACACTTGGTCTATACCTATCAAAATGTTTCCCTGGTAACTTCTTATCCTATCGCTCTTCTGTTACTCACACAGCTAACATGCTTTCATCAACAATGCCAACAAACCAGCTTTCATGTATCAGAATTTCTAACTAAAAATCAAACTCAGCATCATTTCCCTTTCCAATCTAGCCTAATCAGCATATACACTAATCACCTTTTAAAATCAATCTACACCTTTTACAACCCCATTCTCTACAGACATGTAAAAAATTAAACTTAATCCGCTCTTCCCTTACCTCAGACTCCCTCACTCTGTTAACCTTCATGGTAATAGTCATCAAAACCCAGGTCCTCCCCATCCATCAGAAAAGGACTGCAAAACTACCACAGGCCATCTCCATCCTTCACAAAATGCATGTCAAATTGCCACCACAAATACACCCTTCTCATTAGGCCAAGCCTCAAAAACCAATAACCTGTACCTTTATAGTGTTAACTATTCCCTACCTAGGGCCACATTTGACCATGATCTAGCTCTGCTCCCCAACCACAGACACACAGGAAAAACTTCCACTGTAGCATACATCTAACATTTGCAGATATGACAAGGAGTATGTTCAACTGTTTACACTTCATTCACACCACCTGCAATGTCAGACACATTTAGAGTCAGCATTTTCTTCGGGCAGGAACTCAACCATAAGGTTACTCAGCTCACAACATACCATAACATTACAACACTTCGCATTTCATCACAGTCATGGCTTACACTGAGATGAAGGAATCAGTATGTGCACTTAGACATCCACAACACTTGCTGTGCAATTTTAACTTATTTATTAAATACATTTTTTAATTAAGATTTCTTGTGTTACTTTACAATGACTGGGGGAGTGGCTTTGCTATAATTTCCAATGTCCCACCTGCTTGCGTAATAGCTTAGGCACTTGCACTGTGTAGGAAGAGCAGCACTCATGCCCCATCCACTTTTACTTAAAGCCGCAAGCAGTCAAAAATTAATCAAGGACCTGCAAGATATGCCTTTCAGAAGGCTACAATGTTGCTGGCAACAGTATACTCATTTACCAAGAAATGAGCAATGGTGAGTAAGATCTCGCACAGTGGAAAGTCTAGTTTGGCTAGATTTTTCTTTTAGTTTTTACTGATTGGGTTTTCTGTGTGACCTTGGTACTCATTGTTTTAGTTTGGCCACTCAGGCATAGTAGGAAAGTTAAATAAAATAGGAATAAACCCCTATGTCACTCAATGGATTGCCAGCTGGCTCACAGATAGGATGTAGATACTCAAAATAGGGGAAGCTGCCTCCACAAAGAGACCAGTCACCAGTGAATTCCCCCTTGGTTCTGTGTTGGGTCCTCTCCTATTAGGAATCTCCTTTTCTGAAGTAAAAGTCAATACCAAAGGGCTCTAGCTGAATACATTTGCAAGTGACTGCAAGCTAGAAGAAATCATTGAATCCCCAAATGACTTAGCCATCCTGCAGGAAGGTTTGTCTGAAATAACTAACTGGTGCCAAGATCGTGGACAAGCTAAATGTCAAAAAATGGATTACTGTATCCATTGGGAAGACACTGCCCTAGGGAACTACCAAATTGACAATACATCTCTAAGAGCTGACACAGTTTTTGAAATTTGGGAACTTATGTGAACAGTGATGTGACTTTTGACCAACATATGTCTACTGTGGTAAGAAAGCCCTTCTATATACTGGCCAGCTTATAAACAAAGGATTGTGTCTAGATCTAGGTATCTCATTTGTCACCCCTTTACTCAATCCTCATTAGGCCAATCATTGAATATAAAGCTCCCTTTCGCATGCTTCTGTCCAGACACATGAAACAACTAGAATGCCTGCATTGATACCTTACTAAAAGGATATAAGGCCTAAACATGTCTTACATGGACCGACTCAAAGCCCTGTCACTATACTCTGTATCTTATGGAATGCTAAGAGGTGACCTTAGTCTGGCATGCAAGCCATCCTCCGACCCATTACTGATGAATTTACTGCACATCAGAAAGTCAAATAGCATCTGAAAGACTTAGCCTAGGGATCTAAATATAGGTGTATCTCTGAGGATACCGCTGCTGTGGAATAGACTCCACATCCACATAAAACAAAGTTTAACTCTGTCCATATTCAAACAAAACTTAGATATTTGGATGGTAAAAGGAAAATTTACCCCAGTACTGCCCCCTGTAGTACTAGTGGACAGAGGCAGCTCCTACATGTTTTATCCTATGCATGATGACCCTCAAATTATCTGTGGCATGATCCAAGTTACTCATTATGGGTAATATACAGTAAACTTGCAGTTAACTGGAAATCAAGCAACCAGAAAAAAAAAATCAAAGAAATACAGTACAGTATGAACAATTCAATTTTTCATGCGTTGTATTTTGTTTTCCCCCTACAGAAACATACCCAAAATGTTTACAGTTTTAAAGTTTTAAAAAGAAGATGCAAATAAATTCCCTCTCTCCTCAGCCTGAGAACAAGTCAAACCAAACAAGTCAAATTAAACTAATGACAGCAGAACCGGCCAATTCAATTCACATTTCATTAACATGGTGACTTACCTCTTAGAAAAACTCTGTCACCTGTAACTCCCCCGAGTCAGTAAATAATCCCAACACATTTAATTTTGAACCCATCCCCATATATATACTTGACTAAGACCATTTTCCAGAAGAGTACATATCTGCAGCAGCTGCCCTAGCTTACCCATTTCTATCCTATTAAATCAGTCCATCGCAGAAAGCTACATTCCTAAAATTCAGAAAAACATCTTATAGCCTACCATTACACAAATGTAGCTCCTCTACTGATATCTCTAATTAAAGGCTAGTACCCATTCTGTTCTCCCATCCAAAGTATTTGAAAATATGTTCAATCCCAGGTACTTAAATTTGTTAACACAAATAATTTACTAAGCCACATATTGCCACACATAACACTATAATGGCTTTGCTTAGCCTTGCTGCTACCAACAGTGACAAGAATGTGGGGAACTTACATGCAGCTCTTTTACTTGATTTGTCTAAATCTTAGGACACCATACCCTACCAAAAACTACTCTACAAAATCTCTTCACTAGGACTTCAACACTCATCTCTCCCCTGGTTCAACAACTATCTCAGCAATAAACTTCAAGTTGTAGTTATAAAATGGGAAAATGGCATCTCTCTATTTCTCTCACTGCACACAGGTTTTTCTCAAGGTTCTATCCTGCAGACTGCAAATAATCATGCTACTATTATTCGGTAAGCTGGTTTCCCCTCACTCATCTAGACTACCAAAAACCTATAACAATTTCAACCATCAACCCTAAACAAAGAAATCTTTCAACCCCATTGAAACATGGCTCAATAACTCTATTACTACTAAACCATAAGAAGGCCAAACTTAATTCTGCTTACATGTAAACAGTACATTAACAGCAATCCTATCTGTGCCATTACATCTTCTGACCAAACCAAAATTGAACTTGTAAGTCAGAACAACCTTTTAAATGTCATTATAGCTGATGCCATGAAATTTGACAATCACATGAAGAAAGCTATTGGCAAAATGCACAGAAAATTGGCACTATATATTGAGCTAAACCTTACCTGACTTACTGGGGTAGGCAGATCATTGTCTCTACTCAACTATTACTCCCCCCCCCATGTTGTTCCTGCAACAAAACAGTTAAATTTGTAGCTAGTTTGCCTTTTATACCAAATTACTGCAAAGTACTAAAACATAAATTGGTTAGAATTGCCTTACTATCAAATATTCACTTCTGTTCACAGACGGATTTTTCAACTGAAAAATGACCAAACAACTCTCCATTTTGGACTCATCAGTCTAACAGATTCTTACTGGAAACAATTAAATCAGACAATACTCTGGGTGACTCACTGTATTCCCTCTCACATCTGTAAAGTTTGGAGTTCAGTTCCCCTCTCATTCAGACAAATTGGAGCTACTACTGAAACAACTAAAGGTCTCATTGCTTTGCTCATGCACCCCCCCCCTCAGCCAATCCCTGTAAACTACCCTTATCCACTCTATCCCATCCGGCTCTAAAATGACTACTTGGCCTGCAAACTTCTAGTTTATCGTGTATTATTATGTCTACTTGGCCACAAACACTATACCATACTCTCCTCAACTTTACATGGTTATAAAGTTCACTTGTACACTGTCCTACTATTATAGAATAGTACCGGTTTAAACTTTTGTCTATAAGCAGTTATCCTGATTTACTTTTGAATGATTTTTCGTAGCATGATATTGCCTGTATCATGATTATACTATGTGTTTGCATGTTTTTATTTTCACATTATAAATGGCTCAAACAATCATTGCTGTTTTTCTGTCTCATTATCATATGCTTAAATGACTAATCACACTGTGTGTGTATGTTAATTTCTCTGTGCAGCTTGTAGAACTTTTCTTCTTGGGTCTCAGCTGAAAGGGTCTATATTATATACTCGAAGTTTCAAAACTTCGCACCTCGTATGACTGACACCATATGAGCGAAGTTTGAAACATCAAGTATATAATAAAAAAGAAAAAGAAAAACTTACCTAAGTGCTCGGAGCAGTGGGGCAAGCCCCCCTGCACCCCCTACATCCCCACTACTTAAATATACCAACGCCAAGATCGCACTTCAGTGCAGAAAAGGAGAAATCTTCTCATTCTACACTGTATGGAGCCATTCGTTTTAAACTTCAAACTTGTAAAGTTCGATTGTATGGTGTCGACCATGTGACATTCAAACTTTTACAAGTTTGAGGTTATAATACGAACCCTGCTGAAAAGGGGTTTTCCACCCAGTTCTACTTTCCCAGTCAAGAAAAGTAATATATGAATAAATATTGTATACCATTGGGTTTGTTGTCTTTTCTTAGAAAAATGAGACCAGGCTCCCATAGCATTTCTTATTACATAATTCACTTACTTTCCCTCACTGTCCAAGTCACCTGCTTCTATATAGTCTGCATCACTGAGAGCTCCTTTCTAGAAAACCTTCAAGACTTCACAGTGTATTCCAAATTGCTTTACCAATGCTTGAGAGACAGACATATCAACTTCATTACATATACTTTTGCCCCCTTGGACTGCATATGATGGTTTCAGGTATTCTATAATAATGCACAAGTCTTGATCCAGCACCCAGTTATTAACTTTGACTCCCCCAAGTGTATATCCTACATGTGGATGTTATTAGTCAAGGAAGAATCATGCACTGGAAAGGGTAGAAATGAAAATGTCCCCATTGGCCATGCCTGCATTCTCATTCTGTTCCTCTCCATGCTAGTCACTTAAACTGAAACTGTCCTTCTATCCATGACTTTATATACAAAGAAACTGATCAATTTGTGCATGCTCTGTATGATGCAAGAAGTAAATACATTTACTAATCTGGATCCACAACTAACTCCTGAGGGCATCATTTGTGACATTTTGTGATCTACTAGCTTCCATCTAACTACCATGACCTATTACTATATGAGTTGTTCAGAGAAACTATTTATAGTGTTTATCCCATAGCATTTAGACTTGGGGTTCAACAGTGGAAACTGATGCTCTGATCCTCAGGCAAAGTTTTTTTTTTTCTTGATGCAAATACTTACAAAATAAGAAAATGGTGTCAGACTTCAGATACACTTGAGAGCACTTGCAGTAAAATGCACTTTCCACAATAGCAATCAATGGAAATTTAAATGTACATTTTTAATACTAGAGTTATTGAGGAGGGGAGGGGATATCTATGATACTGAACTAAATTACCATGTCCTTTACTTTCTTCACATTGCCTTTATTCAGATGTCTAGAAATAAAAGGTCAGGGGAAGGAGGTGGGGATTTTGTTTGAAAGCAAATGGATATAATTTGATCACTGGTTGATAATCACTGATATGCCTTTCTAGGGAGGGTAGTACCTACTGTATATATGAGAAGAGCAAGCTGAATTCATTACTGTGACATCATTCATAAAATAATTCATTCATCATAAAAAAATCAACAACACATCTCAGCCAGTAACCACACCACATATAAAAATTTATTTTTATAGATGGAGGTGACCCCTCTTGCTGCCCCCTCCCTTAAAGGACTTACATTCCACACTATCTTTTATATACTGTATTAATGTCATGATAACACAGCAGTGGAGAAAAGTGTGAGTGATGGGATAATACAGTGTAAGTAATCACTCCGAGATCACAGAGTGTCTTCATCAGAATGGGATTACAAACAAGGAAGTGTCAACCATACATGATCTGGAACGTAGAACATGAACATCTGACCAATTGACTATCATTCACCAGTAGGGAAGTCATTCTGGACATTATTTCTGTTACTTCACTCAGTCATACAGCCAAGCTGCAAAAAGTGAAAGATAGGGCAGGAGGAGGGATACTGTGTCTAAAAGAACACAGAAGTTACACGACCACTGTTATAAAACTCATTAATATCACACACCAGGTAGGCAGTGTGATATTATGAGTGCAGTTAGCTGAAATACACTAATGTGACCACTGTGCCAATCATGTTTGTTTCATTCAGCTATTAGTAGGACAAATAATAAAATACTGATAATTCTTGGTGTAGGAGGTAGGAACTTGACTGGTTGAAAGTAAAGAGACAGTATTAACTGATCTCTGATAAGGACCGTCAAAGAAAGGAAGTTCATGTGTATGACAGTATGAAATTAAAATACATCACTCTGGATAGTAATCATTGCACTGGATCATAGCCACTCATATCAGCAGCATTCTGTTTTGGTAGAAGGTGGGGGGGGCAAAACTTTGGTCAACAGCAAAAGGTAATTACTTAATCTTAGATGATGTTTAATGAAAAAAAATATGTTTGCATTATTTTAAACGATATGGCAAAATGCATATTTTGTCTTGTTCTGATAAATAATCACGTATTGAGATTATGCTACATACTTATCCTAAGAGCTATTAGGTGTTGCAGTACTCTGTATAAGGGTGAATGCACTGGCGTACTGTTCTAAAAAATCTTATAAAATCATATTTTTGCAGGTAGGGTCAATCATCATAGTGTTGCAGGTAACATATACTGTTACAAAACGTGTGCAGAGCCAAGACTTGTGATATGATTTTGTGAGTGCAATTTGCAAAGGTACTTATAAATACATCCTGGCAACCTGGGTGAAATAAGCTGCCAAGAATACATACTGTGAAGTGAGACAGACATGTACCTGTTTATCAGGATGTTGGGTAGATGAGACAAACATACACAGTGAAACACCAGCAGTGTAATGATGGACATATGTGTCTTCATGTTCGGATGAAGGTATGTCCACATTAATACAATTTACTGATAATATCAATGAGATATGATCATGCATGACCAATGGAAACTGTCATTATAAACCCATACCAAATGCAACAATGTATTTTGGCTATGTAATTCTAGAGTCTGACAATGGCCCATGTACTGATATCTCATTTGCAAGTGCATTTCTGCAGGGCACATATGAAAATCAGAAAGTATGTGTGCAGTCAAGCACATGTCACCACCCCTCTCTTGTGGTCATGAATGCATTTCTATTTACTGGAAGATGACAGCCTAGTAACCACAGTTTTCACAAAGCGCATTGCTGAGACACTGATTTGACCAGATGATGGCATTGTATTAGCATATGCATGATTTAAATTTCAGGAATTTAACTTAGATTTGTGAAGTAGCAGTGTCCACTTTTTCTCATTGCTAAACTGTGCACAAATGGGGACATGCAGTAAGGGACCTGATTGGGATTAACAGCCAGATACATCTGTTTGTTGCAAATGTTTCATGTGTCAGGCTTGCAAGATAAATTATGGCAGAAATTGTTGGCAGCTAGTATGATGTGTATGCTGTAGTCTATCTTTGAAATGTTGAGGCCAAAGTTTTGTTACAGAAAAAACTGTTGGTTTTGCATTCCCCATTTGCATGATGTTACGAACCAAGCAAATACGGTTCTCTGTTTAAGGAAAACAGTGCAAAATTTTATGCAGTAGAACTTCCTTTGCACAAATAGACTCAGTGGCAATGCATGTCAGTCATCACTCTGCATGGTACTTGGTGTGGAAAATACAACCCCTGCTGAGCTTTTTCTGTGACACTGGGTCTAAGAAAAGTGAGTTCCTCATCAGAGCTCAGATGAGCCAGGATTCAAAGCCAAGTACTTATTTTTTTTTTTTTAACAAATGGTGTCAGTATGTCATTAGTTAGCAAATGTGACTATCGACTACAAATGTATGAGTCTTTCCTAAATTGTATCAGTAGCAATACAATACTTGAAATGACTAGGATGACTCAGCTGATATGCCAACTATTTGTGTAGGTGCGGATATCCTGAAAAGTATGTGATGTCTGCTTCTTCACAGTACAGGCAGTTCCCACATCATATTAAATGAACATTTCATCCATCATTCTACCAAAGATGCTCCAGTATATTCTGATGAGACAGGGAAAGTGATGATAGATGCAGGGCTGTAGAGGACATAGGATAAGTCCTGCCACATTCATGAACATCCTAATGGTGTGTTGGTATGATTTGTCTTCTCAATCAGAATACGTCCTGCTCTGTAGCATGAATTTCATGAGAAGGATAGAGTAGATATAGAGTGACAATAATTAATGCAGTCCATATACATCTGTTGGAAGAAGATGTGGAACATCTTAAATATAATGGTGCCATGTGGGAATTGTTTTTTGACAGCTATATCCATTGTGGCCCACCTTACAGTGTACATGATGGGCAGACATACCAAACTTATGCAGGAGAAGGGGTAGACATATGGATAGGCAACATATATATACATGAAATAGACCTCTGAAAACAGTCCTTAAGGGAATTCCCTACTGCTGGGTTGTAAGGCTTGATAAGATGCAAATGTACATTTATACATCTGATCATCATCTGAACATGAAACAAAGGGAACCCTACAGCAGATTTTGAAACCTTACACACTACACTATAGTACATTACATTACAGATAACCTACTGAATCAAGGTAACATGTTGATATTATCCATTAGCAGAGTCATGACAGTATGCAGAAGCCATGAGATGCCCTTTATATCCATCAGCCTAATAGGTACACACATGTAAAGAGGGGTGGGACTGAAGGGGTGAATACATGGAGAGGCGGACATACACAAAGTTTGGTGTTAAGGAATCTTCATGGACATGCTTTTGGTATGTTCTCATTACTAACCTGCCATGCATGGCATGAAGTGACTGTTATAGAGGTAAAGAAGAATTAAGAGAGGAACAACAGGCTTATGTCAAGATGCAAAAGGTTGGATAAATATCTCATATTTGTCGATATGGATGTCAATTCAAATACTCCTTTTTGGCCAGTATTCAATATATCTCCATGGGAACTCATAACTGTGGCAAATGCTAAGATGTGGGTGATTAAACATATCATGCATATATAACAATATATTAAAAAGTGATCTGAGATGCACCTGGAATTGAACCCCTGATGCATGGGTGAAAGTAGTCATCAGTCAATTAATTCATGTCAACACTCCACATAATAGGCTGCACTTTAGTACATCCAGTTGTCTAAGAACTGTAGAAGTATCTGTTTCAAGGTAATGCCTTTACTCTGCTTTAACTCTGTGTTGTTCTAGCACAGTGAATTTAAGCCATGTTGTGTGTTGATAACCAGATTAGTGTGTCTAATGGCAAACTCACCAGGTTTTGCCATAAGATGTGAATAGCCATTCACCACCACTCAGCACTGGTCTGAGATTCCAACCTCCATGCAAATGAGGACAAAAAAGTGAAGGCTTTTTTATGGGCCATTTCTGACCATGTGTGTTATGAGTGATTGTATTTTTTGACTGAATTAAATGTCTGCAAATTGAGTCAATAGGAAAATGGTGAAATGGGGAGGCAAGCAGAAGGAACAACAAATGAGAAGCAATATGGCATTTGCACGAGGGGATTGGGAGACCCATAAATGTCCACTTCTTCACAACATTAATGTGTACAGGTAGACAAAATTTGATGAATCTGGACTGTCACTACAACACAGATGGGTGACAACAATGCAATAATGTTGTACATCTAATTGGATCAAATCAAGTGTGTCAAGAAGACAATTATGCAAAGTGGAGAGCTATTTATGAGACAATTTTTTTGGTGGAACAAGTGTTCATTTTTTTTTGTTTCAAAAAGAGAGGAATGTTGGGGAAGGGACCTAGGAATGTGAGAGTCAGACAGGTAGGATAGGTGAGGAATCAGGTGCAGCCAATCAGGACATACAAGACAGAGGGATGGTGGTAGACACAAAAAAGTTGTGTGGCACCATGATTGGAGATAGGTAGGGGATATTGGAGGCACATGTCCATCAAGTGTGGGAGCAGTGAGAATCTATCCCTCACCTCAGAACGGTCTTCACCGTTCCCTTCATTAGTTGGCTGTAAGACTGCTTGACATGGGAGTCTTCAATTTTTAGGAACATCTTCTCCACTCACTTGATGAGGGCACCAAGGCCACTCTCTAGCTGATCTCTCTCCATCACCCTAGCAGCTCATGGTAGGAGACATAATTATCCACTCCACAATTACTCCTGGATTTACCACTGCACTACCAGCCAGAGCATTGCTACCTAATAAGGATGGACCAGGTAGGGCAGACTGCATCCCAGAGATGCTGGGTGTTGGTGTGGCAGCTATTGGAAGGCTGGCAGGCCAAGCCACACTGGTTGGCCCACCTCTCTGTGCTGAAATGCATTTGGTTTGTTGGTAGAAAGGTATGACATCAGAATGGTGTGATGCCAGGTAACCCAAAAAATAAGAGAAATAAGGGGTGAGGTGAGACAATTAGAACCATGATATGTCTCATTCATTCTTTATTACAATAAACATCCATTTATTATTATCCTAGCTATTGAGCTTTCACACTCCCAAAAATGATTATGAATTGCTGCAAGTAATCCTTGGAATACATGCATATTTCATAGATGCTTTCAAAGATACTACAGAGTAAATTAACATCATGGCATTAAAGCCAGTATTGCTGCATTTCAACTGTAAAATAACAATTGTTGAATGTGAATCTAAAGGTAGTTGTTGGGAATTTGTAACCCACATAATTTGAATATACTATTATACTTGCCTAATGCAATCACCAACAGCTACAGGAGAAAGCGTGCATACTTGATATCACAGTTAAGGTATGCATGCTGAAGTTGCGTACAATCAATGGAATCACAATAATTAATACAATCAGAGTCAGTTGTGCTGCAGACATAGTCCTTACCTCTCTAAGTAGTGCCAGTCTCTTAGCATGTGCTTCCCTGTTTGCTGCAATTTCCTCTGCAACTGTAAAATATAGAATGAGAGAGTTAGAGACATGAAAGGATTATGCATGCCAGTCATAGCGATATACACCATTCCTTATCATTTCAATTTGCTTGATCTGTATAGACAACTGGGGGGTTGCTAGCAGTTCAAAGCTCATCCAGCCACTGCTTGAGTTGTGCCTCTTTCTGCCTCTTAAGGTCACTGTAGTGATGCCTGCATTGCTCTTCAGTGTGTGGTATTCCAGTTGCACTACAGACAGCCTTAACTAGACTGTTCCAAGCCTCATCCTTAGACTGCAAACCAGTATGGTCTCCTTTTATAGTCTCCTTTCAGCAGCCTCTGGCAGTAGAGGTTCATGAGGAGTGCAACAAAGATTTTGGACTCCTCCACACCTTACCTCTGTGCCCTGAATTTGGCACCATCATTCCCATTGTCTGTCATGTCTGTAAACAACAGTAGCAATGGTTTCCTGCCAAATTGAGATTTCATGTTTTATGACCAGTGCACAAACAGGCACAAGCATGCCAACTGTATTTGCATGATGGTAAGCAAAGAGAAACACTGCAAAACAAAGAGGATGGGAGCTTATGAAACAGCAATGATGATGTTAAACTTGGCAGTGATCTTTGGCATGTGTGACCTTTGATCTGGTCACACTTTGTCCTATAGCCGAACACTGAAATGCTCAATGGTTTGGCTTTTAAGCCTTGAGTTTGGAGGGATCAATGGGAGGACTTGGCAGATATTTTGTTCGTACTAACAAACTGTTAAAATTATTTGCACAAAGTGAGATTCAAACCTGTGTAAACAGGAATGCATACATTTCCACATAGGTGATTATTTCCGTGCGACACAGAAGAAGTGTTCATCAACCATTGTTATTAAAGATATACAGCTTAAAGAGTGACTGGTACTGTACCTCATTTAGTCCTGTACATGTGTGACATTAAAGGTTCCTGGCTCATACATTCTCAGCTATGATGCAGGACTAATGTCTGACAATATATTGGAAATAGATAGACTTGCATGACCTTACTAATAGAGTTTGTAATTATGATAGATATATCACTATACATTCTGTTTTACAATTATGACTGGGTTATGGGAGGGGTGTTGATGATTGTCAGTAAACTACTGTGTCCATCAGAGAGATACAACTGCATTTTTCTTTACATAATCATCATTGTCATGCTAAACCAGTTACACTCATAATCAGCTGGGGTTCATATGTGTCAAAGGAAAAAACATCAAAGACCAATACACATAAGGTTCAGATAAGGCACAATGTTAAGTTGTCAATCTCGCCTTCATTCTTGCTGGATGGGTTCGGAGCCAATCCTCGGCTCTGACTCAGCCAATACTAAAGCTCGAGAGCTAATTCCACCGGCTCGAGGCTCCCCTATATCCCACAATGCTAGGCGGTAACTACCCAGATCTCGTTTGTGCTTAGCTGTGAGGTGCTTTCTTCTACCGGCTCTGGCAGGTTAGTGAGTTTTTTCTAGTTTAAAACTTCAAATATCTACCCCTATCCTTTTTATTTAGTTAAGTGTATAGTACAGGGTATCCTTTTAGTTTAAATCGGGTTTCCCTCGTTTTTATTCCCTTTTTGTCCCTTTTTAAGTTCTAGGCCTTTGGCCCACTCCCCTTTTTCCCTTTGTCATTAGAGTGATTGGGGTTTTTCTTTTGGTTAAAGGGTGTGTCTGTGTGTTGTCTGTGTCTTTTAGTATACAGTTTCATTTTCTGGGATGTCTAAAGACTCCAAGGTTTCAGGCTTCAAGAAGTGTGACTCATGCTGTCAGAAAATGTCTCTGACAGACGGTCACACTTCTTGTGTCTATTGCCTGGGACCTTTGCACCTGCAGGACTCCTGTGCCATTTGCCATGCATTCAGCCTGAGAGTCCTGCAAGAACACAAAAATAAACTTATTCTTTGAGGCTTATTAAAGCCTGAAGGCCCCTCGACCCAGTCTGCATCGGGGAAGCCTTCAAAGACTTCCAGGCCATCGGCTCCAGCTTCAAAGCCGTCTGCTGGGAGAATTAAGGCTGCTTCGACATCGGCTCCAGCTGGAATTAAGGCTGCTTCGACATCGGCTCCAGCTGGAGTCGATGTTTCGAAGTCTCAAACCATTACATCGGCTCCGGCCGGAGCCGAGGTTGCTAAGACTCAGTCGGCTCCGATAGTTTTATCGGAGCCACCTTCTAAGAAGAGGTCGAGGTCCCCTTCCATCGGCTCCATCCAATCGGCCCCGGGATCCCCTCTTCTGTCGGAGCGGAGCCATAGGTCCCATTCCTCTCGGTCCTCCAGGCTGTCTGACCATGACTTACAAAAGGTGGTGAGTAGACTTCTCAAGTCCGAGGCACTGGCCCAAATGCTGCATAGCCCTACACAACAGTCAGCGGCTATTCCCATCCCTGCTTCTGTTCTTCCTCTGACTCCTTTGAGTTCAGAGCTGGGGCTCATCGGAGCCATGGCTGTCGGTGCGTCAGAGCCGATACCCTCCCTTTCGGCTCCATCGTCTGCTCCGATTTCCTCTTTGGAGGGATCTTAGCACTGGGCTTCCCTCATCGGCTCTGAGGGGGCGAGTGGCATCAGACCCTTGTCCGACCCCGTTCTCCCTCTCGGAGTGTCGGCGCTGGTGAGTTCGGCTCTGACATTGGCCTCGGAGCCATCCCTGTCGGTGCTGGGGGGGGTCCTTGTCTCCTCGGAGCGGGGACCTTTGGCCTTGGCTGATCGGGGTGCCTTCGAGGTCATGCGGAGCGTGCTAGACCCCGTGTCTACCCCACGGTCAGCTCCGTCAGCTCCTCCCTCTTCAGTGCCTGCGGTAGTTTCTACCCACCTCCTTGTACCAGACCATACAGAGCCAGCCCCTCAGGTTTCCCCATTTGGAATATCCTCTTCTTCCGAGGCATCTCCTGATCCGGCAGGGGAACCCCCTCGGAAGAGACTGTGCAAGAGGAAGCACATTGACTCCCCTGAGTCTATCACCTCCGACACCGACTTGGAGGAATCTGAAGATTCCCCTCGGTCCCCCTCTGAGGATGTCTCTTTTGCTGACATCCTTGAAATCCTTAAACAGAGGGGGAACTGGCCCACCCTTAACCCTTCAGAGGACGAGTCAGTCTACCTTGAGGCGTTTGGCTCTCGCCCTTCCACCACCTGGGTGTCTCCTCCCTTTGACCCCCTCATGGAAGTGGTGCCAAGGAAGGCTTGGACGGCCCCTGATTCGGTGGAACCTACCCCAAGGAGGCCGTCAAAATTTATTACTGCCCCGAAAGAGAAACAGTTCTTATCTAAAGGTGTCTCTGTTGATGCCATGGTGGTGGCCGCAGCCACTAAGAAGGAATTAGCCGATCCTTCGGTACCTGTCCATCCTCCTAATAAGGAGTCCAGGACCATGGACAGGTACGGTAAGCGGATGTTTTCCTCAGCGACCTTTGCCATGCGGTCGCTGAACTACTTGTGTCACTTCACCCGTCTCCAGAGGGATTTACTCAAGGATATGGGTGATGCTATGCAGGATCCAACAGCTGAGGGGTTCCAAGACAAAATGAACTCCCAGTTGGCAACCCTGAATTCGATTGTCAACTCCTCCATGTGGCTTATCTCATATGCGGCTGATGAGGTGAGTAGGGCCGCAGGCACAGGTGTAGCTTTACGACGCCACACCTCGATGCGGCTTTGCAATTTTGCGGACCCTTTCAAGTCGTCCTTCACCAATTCCCCCTTTGATGGCTCAACGTTGTTTGGAACTCAGGTGAAGGATACATTGACTAGGTGCGAGCAGGAAGGTAAGACTCTCTCTGCCGTGGGGGTCTGTTTTTCTACCCCTTCCAGACCTTATCCCAAAGGTCAGAGGGGGAAAAATGTGGTTCCGCAAACCACAAGGAGTCTCACCTAACGCACAAAGTCGATTCCCTTCTAGAGGCAGAGGGGGGAACAACAATAGACACCGCCCTAGGGGCAGAGGTGGTCCGCAAAATCAGGGTAGCAGAGAGACTTTCTCTGACAAACCCTTTCAGCATCCCTGAGAAGCTGCCCAGCTGTCCACCTTCGGAGGCAGTCAGGGAAGATTATCACTGTACCCATAAGCCTGGCTTTCCCTCACTCAAGACAAATGGGTACAGTTGATCATATCCGAGGGTTACAAAATCCCCTTTATTCACATCCCATCCCAACCCAAAGGATCCCTTCCAGACGTTCCACCCAGTCTAAGGGAACAAGCAGCGTTAGAAATATCAAAGCTGCTGTCAAAAAGAGCTATCCATCCAGTCCAAGCAGACCAGCAAGGATCCGGAATCTACTCCGAATTCTTTTTGGTACCAAAAAAAACAGGGGACTGGAGACCAATACTGGATCTCAGCAAGCTAAGCAAGTATGTGAAGAAAACAAAATTCCGGATGGTCACGCTACAGTCTATTCTACCCTTCTTGGGTCAGGACAATTGGATGTGCTCGATAGACCTTCAGGATGCGTACTACCATATCAAAATGCACAGACGCTCCAGGAGGTTTCTCCACTTCAGGCTGGGAGCCAGTCACTACCAGTTCAGAGCCCTGCCCTTTGGTCTCACTACAGCCCCCCGAGTGTTCACCAAATGTATGGCAGTGGTCGTGGCTCACTTGAGACATCAAGGATTCCCGGTGTCTCCATATTTGGACGACTGGCTCCTTACTGCCACCACCAGGCATCAACTTCTTCTATCCAGAGACTTCACCATTCAAACTTGCCAAGCTCTAGGCATTTCAGTAAATTTTGAAAAATCTGCCTTGTCACCTTGTCAATCTATTACCTTTATAGGCACCACCTTAGACACAGTTCATCTTTCTGCCAGACTGACAGAGCAAAGAGTATCAGATATCCACAAACACGTTTACCTCCTGCTTCAATGCAACAAGATCAAAGCCAGGGTAGTCTTGAAGGTATTAGGACTCACGGCAGCTAACATTACACCCCTCCCCTTAGCTCGTTTTCACATGCGGATCCTCCAGTGGTTACTGTTTTCCCAATGGTCCTTCCAACAGCTCCCGATGTCTCACATCATTCTGCTAACCCAATCATGCAAGAATCACCTGTCTTGGTGGATGACATCACCTCAAGTTCTTCAGGGCAGACCCTTCACCCCCCCCCAATCACCATGGTGACAAAGGACGCCTCCCTGATCGGGTGGGGGGGGGGCATTATCAGGGCAGGACAGTCCAGGGCACGTGGCAATCTTTCGAGTGCCACTTGCACATAAATGTCTTAGAGATGAGAGCAGTGCTTTTAGCGTTGTATGCTCTTCAGGTTTCTTCCCCGTACGGTTTCAAGCCACCTGGCCTGTCTGATCTGAGGCGAAGTGAGGGTTTCTGGTCCAAAGGACCAATCTGTCAAAGGAAAAAACTTAAAGGAAAAAAATGCTCTGTGCTGTAGCTAAAGTCTTGCCAAGCCAAAATAGTCCAAACTAGAAAAGAAAGATTGGCAAGACAAGGCTGTAAAAGTAAAAACTGTTTTAATAAAACTTGCAAAGCATGTAGTAGCATTAATAGGTCCAATACTTTTAAACATCCAGTCACAGGACAGGTATTTGAATTTAAGGCCAAAGCCACATGTAGAACCACCAATGTGGTTTATTTGGCCGAGTGTACACAGTGTCCGGTATACTATGTAGGGATGACAAATAATATGTTTAAGGTCAGGATTCTACAGCACCTGTCCAGTATAAGAAATAAAGATCAGCACAATGCACTTTATAGGCACTTGATAGATAACCCCACACATACATTTTTATTTAAGGCTATTACTAATGTGAGTTTAGGAGCCAGAGGGGGGGATATAAAATTGCTTACTGAGACACTTGAATCCAAATGGATTATAACATTAGGATCACACAGATATCCAGGCAACCATTGTTTGGATTTGTCGTTGTTTTTATTAAAACAGTTTTTACTTTTACAGCCTTGTCTTGCCAATCTTTCTTTTCTAGAAAGGAAAAAACTTCAAAGACCAATACACGTAAGGTTCAGATAAGGCACATTTAATAACTTGCTGCAAGGAGACAAAAACATGCAAATACAGGATTTTGCCTAACTACTAACAAGAAGTATGCTATTCTTATACTGTTCTACAAGACATTGCCTTCTATGGTTGACATAATCAAACACAACTTTCAGTATTGTTCTACAGCAGAGGTTACTCAGATTTTCTGCTGACATGATTGGATTTATAAAAAACATTTTGAGAAAAACAACCTGGCCTTGGTGGGCTCTAGCCCGTTACAAGCTTCTATTGTGTAGTTCTAATACATGTGTTACATTTCAAGGTACTTTTCTAGCTTAGACACAAGCAAGTGCTGATTGCAGTTCATATTTTCAAGCAGTCTTTGTTCTGATTATCTATAGCTTCTGCAGCTGTGTATTTTCTCACAGCACAAGCGGAACTCCTTGTCTAAGTCTCATAACATTAATACATCTATTCATTATTTTCCTGACACAAGCAGAAATTATCTGCTTCCCTGTAAATTTCCAAAGCATAAGCAAAGATTATAGCTACGCATATTTCATGACAATACAAGGTTAGAAAGCTTCTGCAATTCGTACAGATTTTATGCAGTATGAAATAGAATAAATGTGTTAACCCTTTTCAAGCCTTAAATGCACTAAGCATATTACTAATACATACACTAATACATATTTTTCTGATTATTCTACTTTCAAAATAAGCATAAACAGTTTTTTCTTCTCCTAACCTCTTCCTACTCAGGATTTGCAGTTAAGAGAGTCATTCAGTTTAAACTTATGAAAGCATTTCAGTTTTTCAAAAGTTCTTCAAACTCAGCACTTTGATATAAGGTTTCAGAAACTGACATGTCTATAAAGTCTTTAATCAGTCTTTTCATGCAGGGGATGCCACAACAAACACATACTCCCAGTAGGATCATTCCTACACAAATAGCAATCAGAATGTTCATTAGGATGGTACCCCACCCCCAAACCATTTCTAGAAAAAGTCCGTCAGTGGGTTTGGTCCTGGTTTGGTCATGTCCAACACTTGCTGATTTTCCTCAAGGTGATTGTCTATCTCGTGTTTTTGGTCAGGAATATACGAACAGCACTCCTCCTGGATTAAAGTGCAAGTACCTCCTCTCACCGCTAGGGTGAAGTCAAGAGCCATGTGGTTTTGAAGCACTACAGTTCTCATGGCATTCAGTTCATCAGTCACCAATTTGAGAGAGGAAAAAGTTGCATTGCTCATTACTTTGAGACGTTTAGACAGTTTTCTCAGCTCCCAGATCGATTTCACTGCTCCATATGCTGGTGATATGCCTGCCCATGATATAACATTGTCACTCAAGTCCATGTGTGTCAGTTTATCACCTATAGAATGATAGTTTTTCCAGCATGCATCGATTTGCCCCATTGGATTTACAGGTTTCTTGACGACCTCTCGGACATTCCGAATTTTTCCTCGAGGTAAGACTGCCGTGTGTCGTATGGCCGGAACCATGTAGCCCAAAAAACAACTGCCGGACCAATTCTCAGGTAACTACTTGTATGCTTTTCTACCACATACAAAATAACAATCCTCTACTTTAGTAGTAACTTTACTATGAATATACACTTGTCCTGCATGAAACATTTTTCTATCAATTATAGACAGTTGTTTATAAAGAACAGAATCATGTTTTACTTCATCAGTTGTTTTGTGCATCAATTCAAAAAATGAATCATAGTTTGTATTACAATAAGAACCTGCATTGTTAGCTTTAGTGTAACATTTATAAGGAACAGTCACATTGCAATTGCTCCAACCCACCTGAACAGTATCATTTTTATAAAAACACACAGTTCCCTTTTGTGGAATAGACAAGTGCAATGCTATTTTATCTTGTGATGTAACAGTTAAGGTATCATAAATCAAGTTTTCCCAGGTCTTGTTGACCCCTAGGGGGACTGCAGTCATTAATAACCCCCCCCCCCCGTATTCTGTCAGCAAAGCTGTGCAAATCCAGCAATTTGAAACATTGAAAGTCTCAGCATACACATATTTAATTGCCTAGTAAGTGTTGAAGTTTGGGTGCCAATCTATGAGTAACACTTCACGTTTATTCAGTTCAGTTTGTGTGGCTGGAAAAAGGAATGGCCACAACAAAAAGATTATTGTCACTAGTACAGTTAACAGGATGATCATGCAATACTTCTGAGGAAATGGTTGTTCTGCATTCCTGTTTTTTCTGGATTCTATTATTTTTGCTCTTGACATGTGACAAGATTTTTGTCCAGTTCAAAGTTCAAAACAAGTTTGCAGTGCGTCAGGTGGATCCACGAGGCATGCTCTGCAATCTTGACTGCAGTGGGTGTCGACAGAAGCACTTGATATGGACCCTCCCACTTTGGTGACGTCCAATTCTTCTTTTTTATTGTCTTCACCCAGATCCAGGTTCCCGGAGCCACTGCCACTTCTGATGGTCTGGTTTGTTCTTTATCTGAAACAGAATTTGACTGCAACAGATGTTTAGAATTCAACAAATTTCTCATATACTCTGCTAGTGTACAGTCAGTTTCCTGGTCTGCGGGCATGAGAGGTTTCCACTGAGGTATATAATAAGCCCTTCCAAATAGTTTTTCAAAAGGAGTCAATCCTTTTGCATTCGGAACAGTTCTCATGCTCAACAGTGCCATGGGGCAGACAGTACACCCAATTTCTCTTCATTTCTGCTATTAACTTTCTTAGCTTACTTTTTAAAATCCCATTATGCCTCTCAACTAACCCTGCAGATTGCGGATGATATGCACAATGATTTTTTAAAGAAATACCAGAATGTTTACTTAACTGCTGTATGGTTTGGTTTACAAAGTTTGTACCGTTGTCACTGTAGATCCTTTCCGGAATGCCGAATCTAGGGATGATTTCTTTAACGAGGATTTTGCTATGGTAGCCGCATCTGGATTTTAAGTCGGAAAGGCTTCCACCCATCTGGAAAACATATCTATAATGACAAGACAATATTTCTTATTTTCACATTTGTTCAATTCGATGAAATCCATACAGATAGTATGAAACGGATACGGTGGTGTAGGGAAACTCCCTTGCTTGGGCTTTAACACCCCTTGTGCATGATGTTTGTTACAAATATGGCACATCAAACAACATTTTTTAGAGTAGTTTAAGAATCCATATGTTGTGAACACTCGGTTCACCAGCTGTACCATCCCCCCTGTTGAGACATGGCATTGCCCATAGCTCAACAAAGCTGCATATCTAAACAAGTTAGACGGTAATATTGGTTTCCCTTCTTTAGAGATGTACAGCCCCATTTCGAGAATTGCTCCTCATCTTACCCATCTTTGTTTTTCAGCCTGCGTAGTGTCTGCATTGTCTTTAACATTTTTAAGTCTAAAATCTCAGAGGGTTGTAATTCCTCATTCAAAAGAAATACTTCTGAAGCTGCCTGTTTTGCAGCTGTATCAGCTATCGCATTACCTTTTGAAGTCCTATCCTGTTGCTTGGTATGAGCTGTGCATTTACAAATAGCTACTTTCTGAGGTAACTGAATAGATTCTAAAAGATATAAAATAAACTGTGCATGACTGATTGGTTTGCCAGTAGATGTTAATCATTCCTTGATTTTTCCACTGTTGCGCAAAAACATGTACAGTAGAAAAAGCGTACTGGCTGTCAGTAAAAAATGTTCACACATTTACCCTTTGCTAAGGTACATGCCTGTGTCAAAGCAATCAATTCTGCTGCCTGTGCAGATAAGTTGTGTGGTAAAGGTTTCGCTTCTATAATCTCAGTATCAGAAATTACTGCATATCCTACTAGGTTCTGTCCTGCAGGACCCCTTTTGCACGAGCCGTCCACGTAGTATGTCATCTCGGCATCATCCAAGGGAACATCCATGAGATCTTTTCTAGGCAGTGTCTTTTGCTCAATCACCTGCAGGCAGCAGTGTGGTGTGCCATCTGCAGGGATTGGGAGCAAGGTAGAAGGGTTCAAAGTCATGCATCGTTCAATTGTCATATGAGGTTGGCTCAACAATATAGTCATACAGGAAAGATGCCTAGCAGGGGAAAGATATGCTACCTTCTCTTGCAGTAAAATAATTGCAACTGCATGAGGCACTCTCAATGTGAGAGGGAGAAACAAAACTACTGAGGCCGAAGCCTGTACTGCCATTGCAGCTGCAACTACTGCTTGTACACAGTGAGGTAAAGACCGTGCCACTGGGTCTAGTTGTGATGAATAATAAGCAATAGGGCGTTGCTTGTCCCCATGCTGTTGTGTCAACACTGATGTCATATAACCTTGCTTACAATCTACAGTTTGGAAAAAACGTTTATGATAGTTTGGTAATCCTAAAACTAATGAGGACGCTATTAACTGTTTCAGTTTGCATAAAGCAGATTTGGTTTCTGGTGTCCATTGTAACAAATCCTGTGCTGCCATAGGCTTTTTATATATCAGGTTAGTCAGTGGTGCAGATTCCAAGGCATAGTTTGGAATCCAGCTCCGGCAAAAATTAGTCGTACCCAGGAAGGACATAATTTCCTTTTTGATAGTGGGTTTTTGCACTTGCAAAATCGATACTATTCTGTCCTCATCTAATGTCCTACCCTCTTTGGATATTACATATCCTAGGTATTTAACTTGTTTTTTCCAAAGCTGCAGTTTATTTTTGTTTACCTTATGTCCTTCAGGGGCTAGAAATTGTAATAGAGCTATGGTATCTTCTTTGCAATCTTGCTGGGTGGGGGCCGCCAGCAGGATATCATCAACATAAAGTAAAATCTGACTGCCTCTTGGTGGGGTAAATCCCACCAAGTTGCTTGCCATTTCTTGTGAGAATATTGTCGGACTTTCACAATATCCCTGTGGTAGTCGCTTTTATGTATACCTTTTCCCCTGAAATGCGAATGCAAACCAATATTGGCTGTCAGGGTGTATCAGTATCGAAAAGAATGCATTGCTGATATCTACCACAGAAAAATATTTCTGTTGAGGTTTTAAATCATTCAACAGGGTGTGTGGGTCTGGCACTGTAGCTGCCCTTGGTATTACTGCGTCATTTACAGCTTGTAAATCTTGGACCATACGCCATTCTCCATTCGCTTTCTTAACAGGAAATAAGGGTGTGTTGCATGGTGAATCAGGAGATTCCACCAGCACCCCTTCCTTAAGTAAAGCTGCTATAATAGGTTTGATTCCTACTTCTGCATCTTTTCTTAAGGGATACTGTCTTTTCTGTGGTCTAAATGCTGACTTTGGTCTGATAGTAACTGGTCCCGCTGTACGAATAAGTCCTACATCTGACTTTCCTGTTGACCAAAGAGTTTCTGGTATATTCTGTAAGGCATTCTCTTCCAACTTTAATAGGAGTGCTATCAGCTGTCCTTGCTAGACTGTAAGTGTACGGCTGGGTGGGTCTGAGTTATCCAGTTCAACTTCTGCATTTGTATTCCCTGTTCTGACAGTTCTAACTCTGTCTGCTTTTCCCATCTCGTGACTTTTTCTCCTATGTCTACACATTTTACATTCTTGTCCTTAGTTAAGCTAACATGTGGTAATCAATTAGATTTATAGAGTGCAAAGAACTCCTGGGGCAATGAACAGCTGGCTACACTGTTCCCTTCCATGTCCCAGTACAGATTACATAATATCAATCTGTTTGCACGATTTCTAAACAATTCTTGCTCATATTCCTTATCAGATCCTGGTGTGTTACAATAATACAGTGTACAGTGCAACAAATGTTGTTTATCAATGTCAAGGGAGGGGAACTTGCTGATGGCTACGTTCATCAACTCTTCGGTCACTGCCCCTGGACCAGTCGTAACCAAGTCCTGGCTGTACCAGTAGAACATTTCACCCTCCGATTGCACTGCAAAGGTATCAATTTGTCGCTGTGCTTCCATACCCTGCATAGTCAGAACTACTGCTATACCAAATAGCTGCATAAGGTCTCTGCCTAAGAGGTTTACTGGGCATTTTGCAGAAACAACAATTTTGCTTTTCTGGGTCAATCCTGAAACAGGATCAGTTATTGCAATATTATGGGAGAGGGGCTCCCGATACAGCTGTCCATTAGCAGCTTTCACTAGTATGTAATTAGGTGACTCCGAATTCTCTGGCAGTTTGGAGGGATGTATCAGGGTCCGTGATGCCCCTGAGTCACACAAGAATTAGACTTCCCTCCCTTCTACCAGGAGTGTAACTTCTGGTTTTGTGTCTGCTATATAGAGCTCTAAGCTCAATAAAGCTAAATCCAATATTTCATTTTTTTTTCACTATCCGTAACTTCCTGCACTTCCTCTATTTCTCCTGTCACATCCTCTACTCCTTCTATCACATTCTCATTTGTCCTTTCTCTGCTATCCCATTCTAGTGATTCTTGACTATCATATAGTCAGTCCTCACCCTCCTTGTCTTCCTCTGTGGTTGCCCTCTTGTTTTTCTTGCAATCCCTTGCCCTCTTGTTTTTCTTGCAATCCCTTGCCAAGTGTCCCTTTTTACAGCATTTAAAACATTCACCCCTTTTCTTTCGCCCTTCAAAGTCCTCTGTTCGCTGGTCAGATTGCTCATTTCCCTGGGCATTTCTCTTGCCCTTTTTCCTGGACTGTACTACATAAACTTCTGCTCCATCTTCTACAGAAAATACTTGGGCTTTCTTTTTCTTTTTGCTATTAAAATGCCTTTTGGCATGCCTAGCATATTCAAGTAATGACTGTAACCTGCTTGTACGATGATCTACCATGTGCTTTTTAATAAAACTGCTTATGGGTGCAATGCTGCCTTTCAAAAATGCATTCTTTAACTGCTGCTCATATGGGGAATCTTGTGTCTGATCTTTAGGAACCTGCATTCCACAATGGTTATTAAAACATTCTAACAGTCTAGCATAATATCTGTCAATAGTTTCGCCTTCTTGTTGGATGTATTGATTAATGCAAGTCCAGTCTGCCCTAGGCTTCCATTTTTCAGAGATGTGGTCTGTAAGACCTTTCACTCTGTTGTCTAGCTCTGCGCTGTTATGTGGGAGGGACCTGAGCGCAGCGTCACAGGGATTCCAGTTGCCACTAATCATGTGCCAATCTGGTCCCACAATTTGTCTGACTACTTTTTCTACCTCTTCTCCATTTAAATTATAACTTAGCCTCATTCCTTGTAAATCTTCTATGAACTTTCTGAAATTAACTTTTGGATGGGGAATTCCCTCAGTGGCTTTCCGGATATCTTCCGGAGTCCAGGGTCTATACACTAGAATAGTTGGGTCCTGACCTTCTTGCCCTGCCTGAGGATTAGGTACTTCTATAAGTGGGTATATTTCTTCTTCACTCATAGATCGGGAATTCCTACCCATTTGATATAATTCAATGTCCCCTTTTGAGTTACCTGCCCGTGTTCGAGACCTGGTCTTGATGGGATCTCTAATAAACGGTTTTGCTTTTGTAGTGTCTCTATTTTCAGTGACAGCAGGATATCGTGGGGGTGGACTAACCTGTTCACTTGCCCCATATTCTGGTAAGGGAGGCAGAGGGGCCAATGCTATTACTAAGTTATTGTCCTCCTTATCTAAAAACATTGCTTTTGAATTATTGTTCTTTTGTTCCCTACGGGTTTACTTCCTCAATCCACCTGTGTGCCTGAGGAATTCCTAATTGGCGCTGCATTTTTACCCGACCTTTGGAATCGGTTTTAAGCTGTTTGACAATTTGACAAGCAAGGATTTTTCTATTTACCATTGAATTCATACTTATTAACCCATTTTGAGTAATATTTAATATTATCAGCACGATGTGACTGCATGTATTTTGCATCTTCGGTTAACGGTGGATTTTGGGGTCTTTTTGTGCAATTATTACCCATTTTGTTCTACCCTTTTTAATCGTTACGTAACTCCTTATTTTTAACGTGGTACCACGGATTTTGTAATAGTCTCTTCAGAATGACTGCCTACCTACTCTGTTTCCCTGATCTATGACAAGACAGTAATCTTTTCTGTCCCTGACTTGTAAAAATACAGTCTTGACAAAAACAATACAAATCTAGTCCCTGATCTAAAAACAGAAAAAAGTAGATTCACCTTACCTGAGCCTTCGTGATTCATCACCTGGTTCGTGAAAACCCATCCTTCAGTCGCAGATAAGAAAGTGGCTGGCCTCTTTTGTACGACAATTCAGTCAGAGGGCTTTTCAAATTAAAAGAACAGATGTGGTTTCTTCCCCGTACTGTTTCAAGCCACCTGGCCTGTCTGATCTGAGGCAAAGTGAGGGTTTCTGGTCCGAAGGACCAATCTGTCAAAGGAAAAAACTTCAAAGACCAATACACGTAAGGTTCAGATAAGGCACATTTAATAACTTGCTGCAAGGAGACAAAAACATGCAAATACAGGATTTTGCCTAACTACTAACAGGAAGTATGCTATTCTTATACTGTTCTACAAGACATTGCCTTCTATGGTTGACGTAATCAAACACAACTTTCAGTATTGTTCTACAGCAGATGTTACTCAGATTTTCTGCTGACATGACTGGATTTATAAAAAACATTTTGAGAAAAACAACCTGGCCTTGGTGGGCTCTAGCCCGTTACAAGCTTCTATTGTGTAGTTCTAATACATGTGTTACATTTCAAGGTACTTTTCTAGCTTAGACACAAGCAAGTGCTGATTGCAGTTCATATTTTCAAGCAGTCTTTGTTCTGATTATCTATAGCTTCTGCAGCTGTGTATTTTCTCACAGCATAAGCGGAACTCCTTGTCTAAGTCTCATAACATTAATACATCTATTCATTATTTTCCTGACACAAGCAGAAATTATCTGCTTCCCTGTAAATTTCCAAAGCATAAGCAAAGATTATAGCCGCGCATATTTCATGACAATACAAGGTTAGAAAGCTTCTGTAATTCATACAGATTTTATGCAGCATGAAATAGAATAAATGTGTTAACCCTTTTCAAGCCTTAAATGCACTAAGCATATTACTAATACATACAATAATACATATTTTTCTGACAATATGTCAGTCATTAATGAGCTATGATACCACCAAAAGTATGTGCATGCAAGCAGTAGTGATACCAGTTTACCTTTACATAAGCGATATGCAGAAGGTCGACTGGAGTAAGTGTGAAATTAAGTTCCCAAAAACACAAAATATCAAAAAAAATATATGCGAACACAAAAGATGAATGAGCTGTATATTTCACACAATTCACATTCGCACAATGGTAATGCGACCTTAAGAATGGTCGCATAAAGAATACGTACTTTCCTCTGCTGTGCAGTATATTTCAGGATACAAGGTGGCGTTAGTTGAAAGGGGAAAATATCGTTTTTGGGATTACTAGAATGTGCCCTGAGTAATCAGTGGAATATGCAGGTAACTAAATGTGTAAATCATAAGGTTCACAGACTAGTGGTCATACATAAAATGGTGAGTGTGACATTAAATATCATTACAGGTTGAGGAAGGTAAAATGCTTGAATATGTGCCTGACACAGTGAATACTGTTGTACTGTACTGTCAGGACACAAAAGGGACGGGAGTTACTAGTAAATGACTGCGATCAGTACTACCTGGCAAAAAGTATACAAGTAAAACAATACTGGTGCTGTGTTCGAGAAAACAAAGAAAAATGTAAAGGGAGATGTGTTGCAGAAAGTGATATCAATGGTTATAAACTGATAAAGACCAATCCCCACTATCATGCATGCTCCCGATGTGTTACAAGGTGAGGTAATGAAAGTCAAAAGATCAACTGAAACATCGTGCTGAACAGTCTGTAGAGGACCCTTGCAAAATTGTTGCAGAAGTGTTAGCCAGTACGTCTGCAGATGTAGTAAATGAATTACCAAACAAATGCCTTAAAACAATGTATTGGCAGAGAGAGAGATACAAACAAAAGGTAGCCATGTTTAAGGATTTCTTTTCCCTGAGGGAGTTAACACCAGAAATGCTACCACTGAAGAGTGGGTCTTTTTTAATAAAACATAGGGCTGATATGCCAACTAACAGCAATGCTGTCATTATAACCCCTATTGATAATTTGCATATGATGTGTGAGTCTGAATATATTTTGGCAGAGGGTACCTTTGCTATTAGTATAACAGAATGTTGACAGATTTTATAGCTTACATTGTGCTTTGGACGGCAGTGATAGTAAAAAGGTTATTCCAGTAGTGTATTGAATTTTGCTAAGTAAATCAGAGGAATGCTATGACATCTTTTAGAGTATGATACTTGAATTGTGCACTGTACATGATTTGAGACTTCTCCCTAACATGGTTCTGACAGATTTTGAACGAGCAGCAGTTAATTCCATTAAGAAGCATTTGAGTAGCAGCTTAGCCAAAGGTTGCTGGTTCCATTTATGTCATTGTATGGAGGCATATTCAAAAACTGCACTTGGTGGCAGACTTTGGCAGTAATATTTCCTTTGCTATGTTATGCAAGGAAATACCTGCATTAACGTTTGTGTCACCTAGTGATAATAAAAGTACATTCGCAGAAATAGAAATGTGACATGCCAGAAGAGGAAAAGCCACTGTGTACATTTTTTAAAGAAACCTACATTTATGGTAGGCCACATAGGTATGGCATGCATGGAAATACATCTGAGAGATTGCCACCGCTGTTTGACAGTTCCTTTTGGAATCAGCATGATAGATGTGGAATGGGCTATCCTCATAGTCAGAATGCTGTGGAAGGATGGCACCAGTGACTTTGTAGTCTGATGGGAAAAAAAACTCTGTACCTGCTTGATGTTTTACATGCTGTGCAGCTTGAACTGAATCATGTTGATGACCTTAGACGTAGGCACCTACTATGTCTGCCTCCTTCTCTAAAAACAAAATGTTTACTGGACAAGGAATCTGTGTTTTCTAAACTATTGGCTAAAAGGAATGAATTGACTGCTAGGGGATTTGTGAAGTTGATGAACAAATATTGTTCATTTTAATAGCACAACAGCCATTAGTGTACTGAATTTCTAACGCCTCATGGTTTCCTGGATTAGTCATGCCTGTGTTGCTCAGACAATGGTATATGTGCTTTGTGAATGGCTGTTTTGAGGCTATAGTAACTGTATTGCAAGCACTGATTGGAGGAATGATTTTGGAAACAGGTTTGGTGACACAACGGCACTGTGGTGGTGTTCGAAAAATATTGAAAAAAATTCCACTAAATGATTTTTGAAATTTTAAATTATTCACACTGTTGTTTTTGGTTATTTGATTCGCATTTTTGATCATTCGAACATGTAATTTTCAAACTTATGAAGGTAAACCAGTGATGTGACTCAACCTACTATATATAGCTATTAGTATGTAGTATTACCTTCATAATTAAAGTTTTGGGAACAGTGACATCCTTTCTATGGAGTAGAGTCTGCTTGATTTGAACCCTAGCTCACCTATGCTCTGACCCTAAACTTATTGCAGTTACACCTGGTGCTAGATGGAAAGCTAGTCAACAGCTCTATTTTCCACACTCAGTACTGTTCAGAGTGCTGATAGATGCTTATCACCGCTAAGCCTATTTGTGCAGAGGAATGCACGCCAAATTAAAATTTTTCACTTTTTCCTTCAGTAGTGAACTGGGTTTGCACACAGTTTGGCAATGCACAAATCAAAACGGCAATAGTGAACACATATTATTTGTGTAAGTACTCAAAATATTTGCTGTGGGACTCCAGACCTGCTTTACATCCATTCTCTCTTTTATACCTTGTGCCACAGAGACAGTCATCTAACAGATGGAATTTCTGCATTCATTACCATCCTTCATGTTGACCACCACACATTGCTATTAAGTGTGTTTGTCTATAAGTTGACCGAAATTAAAGTTTTAACATTTTTCTTAAGATAAAAAGGGGAAACAAAGTACCTCTGTATCTGAACTATCACACTGTTTCACTTACACAACACGGTTGTAGTGTGTTTTCTCTTTGCCACAGACAGCTTTACAGTAGCAACACAGTTTTGCAATAATTATCAATGTGCATACAAGCAATTCAGATTTTATATCCAGTATTAAACAGCTGAAAGTGTAAGTGTAGATAAGATATTTAGTGGAATGAGTGATCAAACAATAGTTATAAATACACTTGTAAAACTGCAGGTCTGCCTTCTCTTTGTATTCTGGGAATTCTTCACTAAACTCTGCTTTACTATCAGAAAAGCAATCTCTAATGCAATTCTCTGATTTTTCTTTCAAGGAATGATGCAAATACATGACAGTGAACAGCAGTTTTCAGCAAAGGCAGGAAACTGTGCTATTATGACAAATTAATATACATGTGGGGTGTTTGGTTTTGTTTAAAAGCTGCAGGTAGTTTTAAGCTTGTAAGTGTATCCTCACTGAGACACCCACTTCCAGGAAAAGTGTATGTGGATTACTGTGTTTTGCTTCAGTCAGACTAATCATTAACATTGCAAGCTATAAGCACCTAATAATGATGAAGAGGCTACACTTTGTTTACATCTGTGACACAAAGTCAAAGGTTTGATATTCAGCTTTCTAAAGAGTTTACACCTCATCTGCCTTGCTCTCCAAAACCTTTTGAAATACAACCACAGAAACTAAAAAGAAATAATGTTAGGGACTGCTGCTGGTCTTACTCATGTGTAACAGGCTCAACTCTGACTGCTGCTGATGAAGATAAACCGGTCAGCACCAAGTATGGTAATGACTGCAGAAATTCTACCAGTTAGCTGACTGTCTCTGTGGTACAAGGTGTAAACATGGTGAGCTTAAAAAAAGAGAGAACAGAGGCAAAGCAGGTCTGAGTCACACAGCAAATATTTTTAGTGAATGAGTACTTACACAAGCAACTAATAAGTTTTCACTAGTGCTTTTTTATTTGCATCTTCAGAGTGCTCAGAGGGCTGAATCTACAGCAAAAGTGACCATATAGCTAGTGAACATGGAGGAGACCGTTTTGAAATGGAGTAGATTGTGACTGCTATTACTTTGAAGGAGACTTTTCTGCAAAGAAAAACATATTTAGCTTTTTCTTATTAAAGTACATTTACGTTCTAACATTAGGAATGTATTTATATAGGCAATAGAAAAATAAAGGTTGATCTGTATGCACTTCTTATACTTTACTGTTGACATAGGCAGTTCATGCAGTGCTTTACATTTTTGACATGGGAAGCTTATACTTACAGCACTGTATGGTGTTACCATTTGTCTTTGCAATTTCACAACTGTATTGCATTTTTCATCTAATGCAAGGGGTTGTTGATGTGGCTAATAGCGTTAGGCTTCTCAGATATCCCAGGGCAACCTCCACAACAGTGGTGAGCACAGTGAAAATTGATTGGCATTCTACTGTCATCCAGTACTCAATGACAAAACTGCAGGCTTGTGTATAAGAGGGTTGATAGAATGGGTATTTGTACAGACACCTTTGTTTGTGTTGGAGGTTTTGGGGGGCAACCTACCATTCTCTTCTAAATGGGAAGTGTTTCTCAATCACTTTGTTGACAATGGGTTTATATTCCATGATTTCAGCAGCCCAAACACATGCTCTATGATGCTTCTTGTTTGAGTTTGTGTCTTATTATAACATTCCTCCATGGGTGTGTGTGCATTTCTGATGGTTGCCATCAGCCATGGCTCCAATGCATACCCTGAATCCCCTAGTAAATGGGCTTGTGGGTCACCACCCCTGGAAAATCTGTGTTAGAACTGTGTGGTGTGCCAGATATGGAAGTTATGGTAACTGCCAGGGTTGCCAGCACACATATTCAGGATGATTCCCCTAGCATTACACAAGATGTGGCAGTTAATGGAATGGAACCCCCTTATGAACACCCTTCCCTGATCCCCTGGTGGTAATTTGATCTCACTGTGAGTGCAGTCTATTGCATCCAAGATTTCAGGCAAGTGTGTTAAAGGTTAGAACTCCTGCAAAGTTCTAGGTCTGTTCTTAGGGGTTCGGAAAAATATAAATAGGCACTGGTATGCTGTAGCATAGCTTTCTGGAATCAGTATAGAGTCCTTCATGCTGATGCCTGTAACAACACCAGAATGTATCCTGTGGTTCACTGAAAGGTTCCTGTAGGTAAAATTATAATTGCTAAGCATACCTTGGTCTTCACTGGTATTGCTTCCCTTTGGTTTGCCCTTGGTCTCAAGTGAGGACAACAGAGGTTTCCTGGAGTGTGTCTGTATCTACCCTGTATTGTTCTACTATTTCTACTTCATGCAGACCATGAAAATTTAAATGGGGTCTAAATTATCTTCTCCTCTTTGCCTGAGGCAGCAGCACAGACATGAGCCTGTTGCACATACACATGAACAAGACCCGCATATATTTAAGAACAGATGAATGGTTGGTAATACATGGACAAATGAGAATAAAGCCGAGTAAAGATTACTTCTAAAAACTAAAACTTATATTGAAAACTGTCCTCACATCTAGGAATAAACTCAGTGCTATAATTCTGTTTGCTCTTCCTGTACTAATTTACAGTTTAAAATAGAATTGTTTACATAATATGTAATCTTTTATCATCGTTTTGTGGACGACCTTTTTCTATTGTGGACAGGTAGTCAAGAACAATAGATTTCCTTGACAGTATGAATAACCTGACCAGTTTCTTGAAGTTTACTATGGTATCATCCAATGTTAGAATAGAATATTTAGATCTGTATGAGGAGGGGCTACCAAGTGGCCTGGTAAATACAGGCGTTTTCAGGAAACATTGTTATAGGAACTCCCTTTTATCTAGAATGAGTATGCACCCAGTGTATGTCTTTAAGAATCTAGTTAAAAGGCCAAGAGGTTAGAGCATCTAGATGAAACCTCACGGAACAAGGGTCTGTAAAAGAAATGAATAGCCGAGAGGAAAGGCTTGTAACTAGAGGCTATAAGAAATAAGAGATTGAGGAGAGTTTGTCTCAGTTAATAATCTGAGGAAAAATGTTGCCCAACCTTATTATGGACCATCTGCTAGAGATGGACAGATGGTCACACAAAATTTGAGTAGTAACCCTTTAAAGATACCCCTATATTACACCAGTGATAAGCAACTTGTAGATATTTTTACTAGGAATTGGTCCAAAGTAACAGTTGACTCAGATATAAGTGAATTAGTAGGAGTGACCTAAGCTCTCTTATAAAAATAGAAAAAATTTAGAGACTACGTTGTTATAATAATGAAAAGAGAGGCAGAGTGGATACAGAAACATCAACACAACCTTGTGGGAGATGCAAATATTGTTCATATATTAATACCAGCAATATGTTTAAACATCCAGATACACAAAAGGAATATGTTTCTAAGTCATCAGCCACCTGCCTTACATCAAATGTATATATGGCAAGAGTGTGAATCCTGTCATTCATTCTATATAGGGAAGACTAATTGTGTATTTAAAGAAAGGATAAGAGAACATTTATGTAATATTAGAATGAAGTTTGAACGTAATGCACTCTCGAAACATGTTGAGGTCAGGAGACGAACATAGATTTAATTTTAGGGTCATAGAAGCTATTAGACCAACTATTAGAAGCGGGTACAGGGAGAAGGCTCAATGAAATTGCCTCTATAAAACCATTATTTAAAAGTAGAAGAATAAATAAATTAAGTTTATATATATATATATATATATATATATATATATAGAGAGAGAGAGAGAGAGAGAGAGATTATATATTGTTTTTATACATCAACTTTACTATTTTTATAGAGTGTATAAATTAATGTAATTTATTATGAATTACTTTTGTTATAACACATTGATGCAATGTATATATAGTTTTCTTAAAAATGCAAATAATTGAAGTATTTTTAGAATTTTATTATATGACTTTAAGATAATTGTTTGAATATAAGAAAGTCTTTGGTTGTAAGAAGTATGAATTTATTTAAATAAGGGGCAGAGTGCTTAGCTATTTTAGGTCTGAAGAAGCTACTTAGTGAAAGCACTTTCCACTGTTTTTATTGTTTTGAGTTAATAAATTTATGATAAAGAAAGTAGAGGAGTGCCTGGTTGTTTCGTTACCATTTTGGACTGTTGATATTACTTGTTTTTGGTAACGAAACATTAATCTCGTGGAGTACATTTAGCTTCATTTTGTTTTACATATAAATATCAGTGTTTACCAAAATGATATATTCCTCCCTGTTACAGGCATGAGCTTCCTCAAAATTAACTGTGTGTATAAATCTGCAGTCGTATATACATAAATATTTTATATACATGCACATATCTGCTAACCTCATCTGATCCATACAGCAAAAGTTTTAAACATGAGAAGTCTAGGATGACATCTTTGTTTAATTTAGGAGAAGCATTTAGGTATCAAGTGGGAATAGTAACCAAACCAGAAGACAAAAATCAGACAGCAAATGAGTGTGCCATAAAGCAAAATAAAGAATATAAGGATAAGGTTCAGACGAGGAGGAAAACTATTGGAAGGTCCACAACTATAGGTGCAAGTATAGAGATCTGGAACAACTTCAGGTTGACTAAGATTTGACACAGGAATGGTTAACAAGAGGTAAATTGAAATCAAAAGATGAAAGGCTAGTGATGTCAGCCCAGAAGAGTGGACAATCTACATGTTGGTTCAAAAGTCCAGTGAAAATGTGGAAGAAGCAGATAAATGCAGGATCTGTTAAACAGAACTTGAAACAGACATGCACCTTGTTGCTGGGCATGATGTACTCGTAGCATGCATGTTGAAAGGCACAATAATTTGGCAAGACTGTTGCACTGGGGATTCTGCAAACAATATAAGACAGAAGAAGCTGAGAAGCATTGGAAACATGAACCAAAAAACATTATAGACACAGAATGATAAAGTTCATATCACATGGTATCACCATTAACAACAGTTCAAAAATAAATGCAATAAAAATCCATATAGAAGCCCATGAAAAAAAGACAAAAGTAGTATTTATCACAGAAATTACTACAGCCAGTGATTATAGTGCCTTTACATGACAAAACACAAAGTCATAAAATACTAGGATTTGCAAGCATAAATAAGAGCAATGTGGAAGAAACATCTGTTTCCATAGTAGAAACAACAGGTCTAAAAAAAAAAAAATAGAATTCACAGTCCTACTTAAGTATGCTACCAATACATGCAACCCAATATAAATTACAGAAAGAAGCAAGTATGGGCACATTGTGTGTGTTGCTGACTGAAGCAATACTAATTTCAGTACTCTAATCATAACTTGACTTAGGAATGGGGTCAATTCCTATTATGGTATTAGAAAGCCAAACACTTGGAGAAATTGTTGGTCTATTCTCCTTCTAGAGACATAAACATCCTTGACCATGTACTCACAACACATAGGGAGCTGATGTTCCTCACCCAATGTAATGTCTTCACTCATCAGATATGACCATAGGGCACTACTGCTTGAAATAAAGATTAAATCCAGGGATACAGTGAAATCAAAAACCTTTAGGAACTATTACAAAGTTAACCTCTCTCTACTAAGCAACAACTTAGCTAAATTTCAAGCACCCCCAAACTCAGTGCACACCATAGCATATGCTGTACTATTTACAAAATCCCTGTGCAGCCATATCAGTAGATGTCAAGAGTGAGTTGTGACCAGTCATATTAAGAATAAGACAAACTTAAAACACAAGCTACCCTAGTGGAATCTTAGCACCAATTGGTTATACAACAAAAGAAAAATAAATGTTGGTCAGATGTTGGGGAAACAAAGCCATACAGACTAAAAGCCCCCTGAATAATCTAAACACACAGTTAAGAGGGTTAATTAATACTTCAAAGGCTAAATTTACATAGAAAATAGCTTTTCAAGCAAATGATAACCACAAAGCTTTCTACAGCTATGTCCATAACCTCAGGGGAAATATGCAACCATGAACATAACTTATTTTAAATGGCATCACCCACACTGAACTGAAGGCTTTTGTCAACTTTTGGCTGATGGGTTGAGCTTAAATTTCTCCTCCTATTACCCTGCCCCAATAGTCCAAAGAAAATACTGCATACCATAATCCTCCCAGCCATTACTAGGAACAGGTCATCAATGCACTTTCCAAGGCCAAAAACACTGCATCAGTAGGCCCAATAACATCCCTTAATAGAATGAATCAGGACCTTTCTGGACCACTTGAATAACTTTTCAGCTAGGACCTACAGTCAGGTTTTGTGCCCAAGGAATGGAAAATGGTTGTAGTCATTCTTCTGCACAAATGAGGTCCAACCACTGATCCAGCTAACTACAGGCCCATGAGTCTGACCAGCCTCATATGTAAGGCCATAGAAAGTAATCATGGACATGATAAATGAGGACATAGGTAATCTGCAAATGCTGGACCTGTCACAGTTGAGCTTTGTTAAAGGAAGGCCATATCTATTTAATTTTGTGGACTTTTTTGAGAGGGTCATCAAAGCATTGGATGAAGACTGGGCACACCACTAACCTCGACCAGGCTTCTGATACCATACCCTACTCAGGCATTATAGACAAGCTCACTAATTTAGGTATAAACCCTTTATCACCCCTTGGATAGCCAACTGGTTCACTGATAGGACCCAGAGGTCCAAATAGCTGAGTCCACCTCCTCCAAGATGCTTGTCCATAGCACAGTCCCACAGGGCTGGGTGCCAGTCCTGCTCCTTTTTGGTATTTATTTCTCTGAAATGGAGGCAAATGTTGAAAGTTTGTGGCTGACTAATTGTGCAGATGATTGCAAGCTGGGGGTTATCTTCTTATTCTTCAAGAAGACCTATCTCTGACTAATAAATGGATAAATGGTGCCAAAGCCATGGTCTTAAATACATTACTAAGAAATGTATAATTGTAGCCTTTGGGAAGTCAACCATCCTGACTAATTACCATGTTGATAATACACACCTAAGAGTTTAGCCAATGGTCAGTGATCTGGGTACGCACATAGACGGTTCAGCAGTACGAGCCAAATATTTGAGTAGTCTCAAAAGGTACAGTGTGCCACATTTCAGTTTTTCACAGTGGTCATTGATCATGTCTCCACAGTAATTTGGAAAACCTTTTATCTGTGTTAATTTCCAAAGGCGGTGGAGCCGCTGTGGTGCAGCGATAGTGTTGTTGACTCACAGCAAGAGGTTCTCCCATTTGATTCTCGGCTGGAGCACCTTCTGTGTGGAGTCTGCATGTCCTCCACACAGTCGAGTGACATTCAAAAGACATGTGTGAATGGGTGTGCCTTTGCTGAAGGTTGGGCTGGCACCTTTGCACCGTAAAAATCTACTGCCAATCATTAGCAGACTGGAGTTCCGATGTGGTGACCCCTAAGTGGGAAAAAGCCAAAAGAAGAACAAGAACATCTCCACTAGATCCAAAAATGTCTTAATTCCCCATTTACTCATATCTTATCTGACCAAGTATTGAATAAAATGCATCTTTTGGCATGTGTTTAAAATCACACAACTTCAGAGACAGAGAATTGTAACTAAAAAGATGATTGGCCTCAAAAATCTTAGTTATCAGGAGAGACTGGTAGCCTCTCTCTGCAAGCAGTCTCTTACAGACTCTGCCATGGATATCTAGGTCTAGCTTTTTGTGTCAAGAAAGAGCCACCCCTATTTAATCTCTTATTCCATTGCAGAACTAATGGTACAGCCTATACTCAGTCAAAGGAACTAAATCTTCATTAGCAGATAAATAAGACATTGGTGTGATAGACTTATGTCTCAATGTATTCCTTACTTCTGGAACAGACTTCCACTACATGAAAAGAAGAGTAGCACCCTTGCCACCTTCAAGGTAACCCTAGATAACTGAATGGGTAGCATCAAATTATCTTCTGGTTTATCTTGTCTTGCCCTCCTTGAGGCTAGAATGAAATTTTGAGTAGGGCTTATTGGTTAGGTTTGAAATAGTCTAAAGACTGATTGCCTATTGTTATATATGAACCTATAATCATAGACATTTATATGAACCTATAATCATAGATATTTAATACCTTTACTTCAAGAAAAATAAGACAAAAAAGCAGCCATAAGAGTAAAATTCAGGAATTATTGTAAGCACAAAAAATCCTGTGTCATTTTTTCTTGTGTCATACTCATGCCAGTGACTTTGACTGCTTCTTTTACTGAGGCAAGGGACTGAGTCAAAATATATGAATTCAGTGAGTTGCAATATTCATTAATAAGAAACAGAATAGTTTCTGCTATACAAAATAATCAGACAATTGGCAGGCATTTAAGAATGCAGACCTGACCTTATCTAAAGCTGCAGATGTGGTTAAACAAGTGTAGTTGCAAATATATAGAAATTAACAGAAGTAATTGAAGTGTGTAAGAAGAAATGTGAACATACTTCTCAACTGTACCGAATTATCTGTATTTCAGTGCAAAATATTGCAGTGCCACTGATTCCCAAGTGGCCCCTTAATTTCTCGGTCTTTTTTTTTTTGTAGTATTGCCACTTCAAATTTATGGCTGATGTCTCCACCAGCCTACAGGGGCATGCGTGCTGGCATCAGCAGCTATTGGACACAGAGGGAAAAGAAAAAGATTCTAACAGTATCCAACAGGCTCATAAGCTTTTTATCTTATCTGCTAGCTGCCATAAGCTCTTTCTTTAATTCATCTGCTGTATTTAGTTTATCTGCTAGCTGCCATAAGCTCTCTCTTTAATTCATCTGCTGTATTTAGTTTATCTGCTAGCTGCCATAAGCTCTCTCTTTAATTCATCTGCTGTATTTAGTTTATCTGCTAGCTGCCATAAGCTCTCTCTTTAATTCATCTGCTGTATTTAGTTTATCTGCTAGCTGCCATAAGCTCTCTCTTTAATTCATCTGCTGTATTTAGTTTATCTGCTAGCTGCCATAAGCTCTCTCTTTAATTCATCTGCTGTATTTAGTTTATCTGCTAGCTGCCATAAGCTCTCTCTTTAATTCATCTGCTGTATTTAGTTTATCTGCTAGCTGCCATAAGCTCTCTCTTTAATTCATCTGCTGTATTTAGTTTATCTGCTAGCTGCCATAAGCTCTCTCTTTAATTCATCTGCTGTATTTAGTTTATCTGCTAGCTGCCATAAGCTCTCTCTTTAATTCATCTGCTGTATTTAGTTTATCTGCTAGCTGCCATAAGCTCTCTAATTCATCTGCTGTATTTAGTTTATCTGCTAGCTGCCATAAGCTCTCTCTTTAATTCATCTGCTGTATTTAGTTTATCTGCTAGCTGCCATAAGCTCTCTCTCTTTAATTCATCTGCTGTATTTAGTTTATCTGCTAGCTGCCATAAGCTCTCTCTTTAATTCATCTGCTGTATTTAGTTTATCTGCTAGCTGCCATAAGCTCTCTCTTTAATTCATCTGCTGTATTTAGTTTATCTGCTAGCTGCCATAAGCTCTCTCTTTAATTCATCTGCTGTATTTAGTTTATCTGCTAGCTGCCATAAGCTCTCTCTTTAATTCATCTGCTGTATTTAGTTTATCTGCTAGCTGCCATAAGCTCTCTCTTTAATTCATCTGCTGTATTTAGTTTATCTGCTAGCTGCCATAAGCTCTCTCTTTAATTCATCTGCTGTATTTAGTTTATCTGCTAGCTGCCATAAGCTCTCTCTTTAATTCATCTGCTGTATTTAGTTTATCTGCTAGCTGCCATAAGCTCTCTCTTTAATTCATCTGCTGTATTTAGTTTATCTGCTAGCTGCCATAAGCTCTCTCTTTAATTCATCTGCTGTATTTAGTTTATCTGCTAGCTGTCATAAGCTCTCTCTTTAATTCATCTGCTGTATTTAGTTTATCTGCTAGCTGCCATAAGCTCTCTCTTTAATTCATCTGCTGTATTTAGTTTATCTGCTAGCTGCCATAAGCTCTCTCTTTAATTCATCTGCTGTATTTAGTTTATCTGCTAGCTGCCATAAGCTCTCTCTTTAATTCATCTGCTGTATTTAGTTTATCTGCTAGCTGCCATAAGCTCTCTCTTTAATTCATCTGCTGTATTTAGTTTATCTGCTAGCTGCCATAAGCTCTCTCTCTTTAATTCATCTGCTGTATTTAGTTTATCTGCTAGCTGCCATAAGCTCTCTCTTTAATTCATCTGCTGTATTTAGTTTATCTGCTAGCTGCCATAAGCTCTCTCTTTAATTCATCTGCTGTATTTAGTTTATCTGCTAGCTGCCATAAGCTCTCTCTTTAATTCATCTGCTGTATTTAGTTTATCTGCTAGCTGCCATAAGCTCTCTCTTTAATTCATCTGCTGTATTTAGTTTATCTGCTAGCTGCCATAAGCTCTCTCTTTAATTCATCTGCTGTATTTAGTTTATCTGCTAGCTGCCATAAGCTCTCTCTTTAATTCATCTGCTGTATTTAGTTTATCTGCTAGCTGCTGCTCACTCAACTCAACTGTCTTGTGCTGGTGACTTAGGTTAGCTAGGTGTACTTTACCTTTATTTTATCTGCTGGGCTGGTCTGCATAGATCGTAATTAGAAGTCCACTGCATTACTGCTCAAATGTTATTTGCTGCAGGCTGTGGTGTGTGTATGTTGGTGTATTTAGATTAGGTAAGTGGCTTGGGCTTGGCTGTTTATTATATCTGATATCTGCCACTCAGCTGTGTGTGTGTGTGTGTGTGTGTGTGTGTGTGTGTGTGTGTGTGTGTGTGTGTGTGTGTGCCCGTTTTATTTGCTGCAGGCATTATTATTTTATTGTGTGTGTCTGCTGGTGTATTTAGATTAAGTAGGTAGCTTGGGCTAGCCTATTTTATCTGCCAGTCACTCAACTGTCATTGTTGTTTTATTTGCTTAGATAGGTGTGCTTTATTTTTTCTTCTGGGCTGGCCTGCATCGATCATAAGCTAAAAGTCAACCCCATTACCGTTCAGCCATTATTTGCTGCAGGCATTATTCAACTTTTTTATTTGCTGCTGCAGGCTTTGGTGTGTGTTGGTGCATTTAGAGTAAGTAAGTGGCTTGGGCTGGCATGTTTATTTTATATGCTAGCTAACAATTCTCACTCATTGTATTTAGATTTGATATGTATTATTGTATTTAGATTAGATAGAAGCATGATAAAATAAAAGCACACCTAAGTCCAACGCATTACCGCACACTCAACCATTTTATTTGCTGCAGGCATTCTGTGTGTCCTCTGCTTTATGTGTGTGTGTGTGTGTGTGTGTGTGTGTGTGTGTGTGTGTGTGTGTAGAATGCTGACAAAGTACTTTGTTGTCAGACACTGGCAAATATGTTAGAAATCCTTACTGTGTTTACAATTGTACAAACAGATGGGAGGTCTCTGCACAGTGAGAGTTGCATCTGTCTTTAAAGACTTCATTTTTCCAAGCACAAGGGTAACATGGATCTAAAGTGACAGCATTTTCTGCTGTAAATGTTTGAGGCAAAGCAGAATTTTAGTTATAGATATGTAAACACAGTCACTCATTAAAAGTAATTTTCTTGATCCCATCTCATTGAATGAAACAGTCCCCAAATGTTTTATTTTTCTTTGATGTACTGCATGACACAGTTTTTATTTTCATATATGTAGGGTGTTACTATATTCCCTACAGGTATATTTAAGAAAGAAGGTCTGTAGACAGTTGAAGTTTTCTGTATGGCGAAGGTGACTATTTTGTTTTTTTCATTTTTGGTGAGTATAAGCGAGTAGGTTGTGCTTTGAATTATTATAGGGAATCCTAAGGGTATGATGTAAAGTTGCATGAAGGAAAATATAGTGACTTTGCTAAGGTATATGTACAGACCATTTCATTGGTAAGAAAAGAGCTAGAACATGTTAAATTTATTTTTATATAAGATAATTGCATTTTAGTTTTATAAAAGTCCAAAGTTTTATACAAGTTCATATTAGTAATATAAATAAAACAGTTTTGTTCTGGTTCATATTTTGCATTATTTAATGAAGAAGGCTGAAGCGCAGCCACAGTTAATTTTTATGTTTATAAAAGAAAATTGTATTTTAGTTTTGCACAATTACACTATTGCTGTTTTGCTTATTTTGTGTTTTATGATCATATTTTGGTTGTCTGGTCTTCTGTTAAAAGTTGGTATCCCACAATTCCACTGCAGTGGGTAGGGTTACATAATTATGTATGCAAATTGTATGTTAATCAGCGTACAGATTTGTACCTATTTTTCATGGGCCTTGTCCAGATTTTTGATGTTTTCAGGTTGAGCAATGTGAATCTAATAAATTAAAATGGAAACCATGAAGTGTAAATATGCAACAGTAGTAATAACAATGATAAAAGCCAGGTGGTGCATATAAATCATGTCACATTTAAAATTCAGGGCTTGCTACAAGTACAACAGGAGGAAAAGATTATTTTATTGAGGTTTATAAGCTTTGGCATAAAGATAACTGGATGTCAGATACCTGACTGGTAGGATGTTGAACAGTAGTTGCTTGGATCTGAATGTAAAAAAGAAAAATTTAATTGAGAAAATAATTTCAACTGAGGAAAAATAGTTTTTGGATTTCTTGCTCAACTAAAGTAACCTTCTCATGTCTAATGTGCTTAAACAAGGCACTGGATACTGCAATTGTAGTGCCCCACAGTTAAATCAGAACAAAAGGTATTATGTGAGTTCTGCCTTTCAAGTGTTACTGATTTCAATAGGACAACACAGCCATACAATTAGCACTGCAGGCATGATTAACATCACAATGTGATCATTGCTGACACAACTAATGAGTTATTAAACAAAGGGTTGAATTTAAATTAGACATTGGGTGCAGAATGCAATATTTTGTAGAAATACTTCTAAAACACTGAGTGAAAGCCAGTGGGCAGGAAACAGTGTGTACATTATTGACATTCAGAACACCAAGTAAAGCCATTAGTTAAAAAGCTTAAGACGTAAAAATAAACTTAGAACAATTATTTTCATTTATTAACACTTGATCAGGAGGTTAATTTAACCAATATTTGGGGCTTTTTAGCATCTTCAAATTTGGTTAAACAGATTCATATTGTACATATAGAAGGTAAACATCCAGGAACAGGTTCAGAGTCCATCCACAGAACCACAGTCTAGAACTATTGAATACTGAACACACAGCCATAGTAAAATTGTTCATGACTATGTAGACCTATTTATAGGCCTGTGTAGGTAGGTAGGGTGGGGTGCTGGGGGGCTTGCCCCCCTGCATTTTGTTTTTTCTAACGCACTTTAACAAAAGCACTTTTTCTGTGAAAGCGCTTTTGTTAAAGTGCGTTCGGTTATTTTGGATTCGGACTATTGAACTTTTGTTCAATAGTCCTAGATCCAGCAGGAGACAATCATATTGAAATATTTCCAAGTGTTATGTAAGTAATACATGTGCCAAGGCAAGGTCACAGGAGTAAAAATGAACAGGAGTGAGTAAAAAGAGCCATTAAGTGGAAGAGTAGGCAAACTGAATTGGTGAAACATACGGTCACTCTTAAGGTAGGATAAGATGCATTTGTATTGATTCTCAACAGCAGAATAAATTTGTTAAAAGTGAACATATACCTGCTACTTACAGATGAGGACTATAAGACATGCCAATTGTTTTTTTTTTAATTTATTTATTACCGGATGCAAATCAGGCACTCTGATAGCTAAGGTCAGATTAAAAAAAGCTACAGGATGTGTGCATTCAAGAGGTCATTGAAATGATATAGTCTGTTTTACTTTTTAGCAATTTATCAGTGCTAGAGTTATTTTTAGGGGCATTTGTACCAGTAATGGAAAATCCATTAGGTGTTGTGAACATTGATGACAGCATGCGTACACAGTGTTCAAAGATGCATGCACTTTCAGTGTATGAGATGCCATGCCAGCAGTCTCAGTAGTATGTGTGATGTATGTGATAGCAAGTATCACATTAATAATAGAAGCTGTTGCAATTTGGATAAGCTGCACAGATGCTCTAGCTTGCACCAATGCATGTATTTCAATATAGTTACAAAGTTGTATGAATTATGTGAACTTTGTGTGCCTATACCACCACCTGAATCTCTGAGTGACAAGAAAATAACCTGAGAGGGCAGCCTTGAGTCTTCCATACCATATGAGCTCTTCATTTAGCTACATTACAACATAATGGATACTATGTATTCTGATTTTGTTCTCTGCTCAATTTAGTTTTGCTGCACAGTGTTTAATAAGTACAAATTTGTTTTTATTTTTTAGTAAGAGATACTGACATTGTTTGTAGCAAGACATGCACTTTACTATGCAAGCTGCTGCACTGTGCTACTGAAATTGATTTATTAATGTTACGATATAATCTGAATGGAGCTGAGCTAAAATATAAACTGATTCTCCAGCCCTGCTACTGATCCATTATATATTACTTATCTTGTAAGAATGGATATATTTCAATATTCTGTGAGCAGGAGACCATTGTTGTCAATTTGGCTACTCTAACAGGACAGCTTAGTGAACATATTCCTTGAAGGGTTAATGCAGCAAAGTCTAGGTTAGAAAATGTTTACTGTACAGTGTCTGTATGCATATGCAGTACAAATGTGTAATACTACTTCACTATGTTGTCTGCAACTGTTTTCTTGCATAATAAATCTGATTTATTCTTGCTAGCAGGAAAAATCTTTCATCTACTGCCTTACTGCATCCTTATAGTAATTTGTTCATTAAACTATTTATTAGGTGGGTACTGCAAACATGCCATTGATTCACACGTTAACCATTGCAATACAGCAAATCAGAAATTCTAATCAGAATTTACTTGATTTAATTCTTTCAACTCTCCTAACTATTAACCGTCTGAATTCAAAATGTTTAAGACTCTGGAAACATTGGAAATTATTAGTGGTCTGGGCTTCACTGAACCTTAAAAGAGTCTATGGTGGACCAGTAACTTACATAATTGCTACATCCATAAACAAAATTAAGGATGCATAGAAAAATATTTTAAATATTCCTTCTAGGGCCAAAGGCAGACATGTATGGGAAGTCTATTTCAGAGCATGGGCAGTCCTTGGGTTATGAACCTGTCCCTCTAGCATGTTCTGTTGATTGGAGTAATAAGGTTGAGGTCTCTGGAGCATGTGTTGCAGAGGGATTGGGATTTCTTTAGATGTAGCATTTCTAACAGAGCTGGGGCAGACATGGCTTTGTAAGTCAAGCAGAGATCCCCTCTTAGTAGACAATACGAGACAGAGAATAGCTGGAGTTTTTTTGAGTCTGTCTGTGTAGGACATGCATTTAAGGCCTAAGATCCTCTTTGTGAGATATGATGTAGAAAGCAAGGTGAGCCAGTGCCAATAAGGAGATGAAGCAGACTCAGAACCCAAAATTGTAAGTACTGACCAACTCGAAAAAGCCACAATACAAACTCCAATGCGAACACTGCTTTATTGACCCAGGTTTCGTCCTTCCGAACTTCTTCAGAATACAAACTGTCTTCACATCTCATTCATTTTATACATCACCAATTATTCAATAATCACTCAATTAATAGCCTAATTTCCATAAAAATTATTAAAAAGGAAATGGCATTTTATAAAAAATTCATACTATTTAAATACAACCAAATTCATTCAATATTAACACTCATACATATATATATATTCTAAAGTATTATACTAAATATTCTTAAAAACTACTAATTATTAAGTACCTAAACAATCTATTTAGTTAAACTATGTGATACTTATTTATGTATATACATATATGAAAAAACTGATTTGATGAAATGATAGAATAGCTGGAGTTTTTTTGAGTCTGTCTGTGTAGGACATGCATTTAAGGCCTAAGATCCTCTTTGTGAGATACTTTCATGGCCTCTCCAGTTGTTGCAGGTGTCTAGTGAGGTACATGCCAAATGGGGCATTGTACTCTATGAATGGTCCAATTATGGAAGATTAGAGAGAAATGATGACCTCTTTCTTCCTGGATGCAAAACCCGTGGTAATGAGATGTGCCACACAGGAATTTCTGACCACAGTGGCATTGTGTTGGTCAAAGAAGTTGCTGTCATCCTGTGTCCCCAAATCTCTTAAAACACCTTCAGTGTTCAGTGGGCTCCCATTGATGTGGTAATTAGTGGGAACTGAGTTTTTCCCAAAGGGGAAGATGACGCATTTTTTGGCATTAAGCGTAAGGCCATGGTTTCAACACCAGCCACTGGTCTCAGTGAGGCCTTTCTGTAAGATGTCTGGATCACTTGGGAGTTCATAATGGCTCCCACCTTGCAGTCATCTGTCAACTTGGTCAGCCAGAGTCTGTGTTGGCCTGGACTTCTGAGAAGTAGATGCCAAACAAGAGAGGACCCAGGACTGATACCTGTGGGACTATTTGTAACTGGTCAGCAGTCTGATTTGGAATCCACTACTTTCACACCATGGGTTCTGTGAGCCAATTTGCAACCCACCTAATGATATAGGGGTTGACGCCTAGTTTGGTGAGTTTATTAATAATTCCTGAGTGAGGAATGGTATCAAAGGCCTTGGCCACATTTAGGTAGGCTGTATGAACTACCTTACCTTCATCCACAGCTCTGATGACTGACTCAAAGAAGTCAACCAGGTTAAGCAGGCATGATCTACCTTTCACAAATTCAAATTGCATGGGATATAAAGTTTTGAGATTTCCTGTATTCCTGTATTCTTGTTAATTAAGTCCATGATGATGTGGTCCATAGCCTTACATATCAGACTCATCAGACTAATGAGGCGTTAATTTCCAGGGTTTGTAGCAGTGCACCATTCAGTAGGGACAAAGCCTGAGGTGAGGCTATGAGTGAACAGGGCACACAGATGTGGTGCCTGTTCACTTTGTAATTCATGTAGAACACAGCCAGGGATACTGTCAGGTCCCATGGAAGCTGTATTCTCGGCCTTGGACAATGCAGTTTTAACCTGTACTGCAGTAATGTTGGGTGCCTGCCATTCTTCCAGTATTGAGATTGGTCCTTTAGGGGGGGAAGAGACGGGTAAAGTTGGCACTGAATCTGTCAGCCAGTTTGTTAGCAATATCTCTTGGCTCAGTATAGGAGGTACCATTGTTCAGTAACTCAGAGCAAATCTGGGTACTGCGGTGGAAATTCTTGATATAACTATAGAAGGCTTTGTGGTTGTTTTTAGTGTCTGCTGCAATTCTGCCTTCATTGCTGGCTTTGGAGGTTTTAATGAGGGATCTCAACTTTTTGTTGAGGCTGATAAGGGAATTTTTTCCAGTCTTGGGACTTCGTCTTTTTCTGCAACAGTTTCTTCCTTCTGTTGTAGAGTTTATTAATGGCAGGGGACCACCATATTGGCTTCCTTTTTTTGGAGGAGACCGTCTTGGTTCTGTTGGGTATGGCTAGTTCCAAGCATTCGTTCATACAGTGCATTGGTGTATGATTCGGCAGTCATGCATCTATTTTCCATTGGCATGGGTGCCATGAAGTTAGCCACCACTGTTTTTTAGGAGTCCAAAGTCAGCTTTGGAGAAGTTTTTCCTGGTGGATACCTTTGCAGGGGGTGTGGGTGAGATGCAGATTTCCATGGTGATTAGTTTGTGGTTGGATCCAACCAGGCAGGGATTGGCTATTTGTGTAGAGCAATGGTTGCCCAAGTTAGTAATAACTAGGTCAAGGATGTGGCTTCCTTTAGTGAGGGTAAGAATGAGCTAGTCCAGGGTATTGGAACTGATGAATTGCAGGAAGCATCGGGCGAGTGCATTGCTGCATGAGGAGTTTTCCCAGTTGGAGGGGTAGCTGAAATCACCTAGTATGAGAGTGTTGGGTTGGATCTTAATAGTTTCCAGGGTGCTTAGGAATGTGGAGTAAGAGTCTTGGCATATGTTTTAGGACCTATAGCAGGCTACAACCTGAATCGCCGTCTTACCCAATGTTAGTTGTACCTGGAGTATCTCTGATGTGTTATGCTGGGCTACTTGTCTGGAGGTGTGCATATCCTTTATGAATATGGAGACACACCACTGCCTATGGAACTTCAGTCCATGTTCTGGGGCCGAAAGGTGTGGAATGACATAGCCTGGTAGTGCAGGAGTGCTTTCTGCTGCTTTAAACCAGGTCTCTATTACAGCACAAATGTTAATGTTCTCCATTTTGAGGAGTGCATCTTGAGATTTAGACTTCTAGCTTTGAGCAGCATGACCCTCAGATTGCATTTATTTATAGCTGTTACAGTGGTAATTTGGTCTTTGGAACACCACCTAAAGAAGGCACTATAGGAGGTGGCAAGAGCCTTAGCCAGTACCCTGAAACCCAGGGGTGACAGATGCAGGCCATCTCTGGCAAAGCATCGAGGCCTGTCATTCATGTCACCCCAAGCAGACAGATAATGGATCCCCTTAGAATGACACCAGAAACTTATCCAATTGAAGTCAATCAGTTTCTGTTTCTACTGTGGTATCATTATGGGTGAAGGTAGGATGCTGCTCAGGACTGGTCCACATAATCTGAGAGCTCCACCATGTCTCTTTTCATGTAGTCCAGGGAAGCACATCTCAGGTTATTCACACCCACATGGACAATGACAGACTCCTACTTGTTGTAGAGTGATCTGAGTGTGTGTGTGTGTCAAATTCTGGCACCTGATTAGACAGCTGACTGTTACCTTCTTTTTTAACCTAGTGAAGAGGACATCAGTGTTCCACACTATTGAGTCATCTATGATTATTGTATTGAGCAAGCTGTTTTGCCTTAGGGACTTAGGTTGAGGGGCACACCGTGTAGGTGAGCTTTGTGTTTTGTGCTGTGTTGTGGTGGTAGAGTGCGTTTCTGCCTTGGAGGTTTCTGCTGTTTAGGTAGATTTCTATTGAGAACCTCTGTGAAGGTGGGTGTGTGGTTTGTGTTTTTATGCGAGGGCTGTGATGGTGGGTGTTCTGGAGGGCTGTGTGTTCCATGTGGTGTGGTGCAGGTGTTGATCTTCTCCTCTTGACCAGCTATTCCGGTCTTGGCTGTTTAGGTAGATTTCTATTGAGAACCTCTGTGAAGGTGGGTGTGTGGTTTGTGTTTTTATGCAAGGGCTGTGTGTTCCATGTGGTGTGGTGCAGGTGTTGATCTTCTCCTCTTGACCAGCTATTCCAGTCTTGGCTGGAGAGTGCATGCCTTTCCATTATGAGATATAAGTGCACCTCTCAAGTCTGGGAGGTAAGACGAGAGGGTTGTCTATGTACATGAAGCAATTACTACACTGCCTCAGAATGCCCAACTTGACCAGGTTGATAGGAGAAAGCACAGGAAACTGAACTTTAGACATGTTGCTACAAAAATCCTGATAAAGTGCTAGGTAAATATGGTAATTAAAGTGCAAGAGAGAAGAGATCTAGCAAGATCTAAGGGAAAAATTGAAGAGTAGAGTTTCTGGCACCAGTAATACGCTTTAAATGCAGTGCAAACTAGCACACTTGAGTGTGTAGCAATATTAAAGCAAATACAGTTAAAATAAATGCAGTTAAAAAAAAAACTAAAGTGCAGAAAGCAGTTTAATCAGAAAAACATCAAAATGGAGGCACATAAATTATCTCTTTCTCCTTTGTTTCTCTTGTAGTCTGCAGGACACCAAAACAGGATCCGAAGAGCTTAAGAGCGCAAACACGGGCTTTTAAACTAGAAGGTTGAAAGGGATAGAAAAACTGCCCAAACGGCCAATAAACTACAATTTCAGAGCCAGAAACCATTAGTGCTTACCACTCCCACTGATAAGTCTTCCTTCTAACACAGAAAGGTCTGGGGAACTCAGAAACTTACAAAAACAGTCCCGGATATAGCAAATCTGTATCTGGACTGCTCTAGTAACAGGAAATGTGGAAAACAAGCTTAGAGCTTTTTTTCCTGCAGAAAAACAGTTAATTTGTAGCTGGAATATCTCAAAAAGGGTTTGCAATAATGCAGCTGAAACTGTGGATGCTGCAGACCTGTATTTAGACTATGCTACTCAATTTTAGGGTTAAGAACTCAGTAAGAAAAAAACTCACAATGAAGCACAGATTATTGATTTATAGTCAAAAGAATAGTACTTGCAGTATGAAAAAATACACAACAAAATGCAGTTAAACAGTAATGAATTGCATTAGATAGCAATGAAATATAGTTAATCAGTAGATTGCTTTGAAACAATAGCTCACAAATCACAACAGTAACAGACGGCTCTAATAAAGCAGCGATTTAGTAGAATATTGTCATCAATTTAGTGAGCCTACCAACAAGCAGTAATAAATATGTCAAACAGCAAAATGAAGGAGAAAGAGGTATAGCTTTTTTTTTTAGTAGAAAGTGGAGACCTTTACTAAGTTCTAACCATAAACAGTAGAATGAACTGATGTAATGGGACGGGGGGGGAAGTGTCCAGTATCACCTTTATACCAGAGGCAGGCAACTCAAAGGCACCAAGACTTAAGAACACCATGAGAGCTGTGCAGGTTGGTGGAAGGAAAAAAAAGAGTTGTACAGATTATAGGTTCATACTAGGCTATCTGCCCTAGGGCATTTATAAGCCTAGCCAGAGTGTGTGTGGCTTTCACCGCCCCTTGGGATGAGAATACTACGCCCATTTAAGGTTTAGTTTACTGTGCCTCTGTCTGGTAGTGACACAGAGATGACCCCCGGGGTAAACCTATGATCTCCCATCCACTCGTCAAGATTTCTCTTGAAGAGAGTTAGTGAGGGGCTCTGCCTAACATGGACTGGGATTCTGTTCCAGAGTGTAGGGAGCCTCTGGGTTAGGAATCTGTCCCTCCAGCACGTCCTATTTATTTCTGTGTTGAGGTTCAAATCTCTTGCTCTCATGGCTCTGATGGATTTGGATTTTCTGAGGTGGAGCATGTCCATTAATTCCGGATTGGACATGCCCTTGTACGTCAGGTATAGATCACCTCTGGGTAGGTGGTATGTGAATAAATAGAGCTGGAGTTTCTTCAGGCGGGCAGCATATGACACATGTCTGAGACCCTTTATCCTCTTGGTGAGGAACTTTTGGGGTCTTTCTAACTGCTGCAGGTGTCGAGTAAGATACATCCCAAATGGGGCATTGTACTCAATCATGAGCCTGATAAGAGAAGAGTACAGGGGCACAATGACCTCTCTTGATCTAGATGTGAATCCCTTCATGATAACGTGGGCAATATAGAAGGTCTTCCTAACCACCTTGGCAATGTGAGTGTAAAATGAGAGGTTACTGTCGACTTGGGTCCCTAGGTCCCTGAATACCTCTTCCATACTTAATGGATTACCACCTATGTGGTAATTTGTGGGTACCTTGTTTTTCCCAAAGGGTATGACTATACATTTTTTGGCGTTCAGTTTAAGGCCATGGCTCTGGCATCAATTATCAGTTTTTATGAGGCCTTTCTGAAGGATGCTTGTGTCTGCTGTAGTATCAATTATGGTGCCCAGTTTGCAGTCATCTGCAAACTTTGTCAGCCACAATCCTCCTATGTTTGCTTGCACCTCGGAAAAATAAATGCCGAACAAGAGGGGTCCCAGGACTGAGCCCTGTGGGACACCACTTGTGACTGGCTTAGAGTCTGACATGGCTTCAGCAATTCTGACCTTGTGGGTTCTGTCCTTGAGCCAGTTTGCAACCCATCTTGTGACATATGGGTTTACATTTAAGCTGGTGAGTTTGTCAATGATGCCCGAGTGGGGTATTGTGTCGAAGGCTTTTGCAAGGTCAAGGTAGGCTGTGTGAACTGCCTTACCTGCATCAATGGCCTTAGTGACAGTTTCAAAAAAGTCGACTGGGTTCAAAAGGCAGGATCTGCCTTTGACAAAGCCGAAATGGGTAGGATCCAATGTCTGTAGGTTCCCAATGTCTTTGTTTAGGAGTTCCATAATGATCCTTTCCATAGCTTTGCAGACCAGGCTCGTCAAGCTTATGGGGCGGTAATTTCCAGGGTCCTTAAAAGCACCTCCTTTGTGGAGTGGGACCACTGTTGCTGTATGCCACTCTTTGGGTACATATCCTGTAGTAAGGCTAAGATTAAACAGCAGCCTTATGTGCGGGTTTAGTTCCTCTTGGAGTTCATGTAGCATGCAGCCCAGGACACCGTCCGGTCCCATTGATGCTGTGTTTTTAGCTTTGGAGAGGGCGGCTCTCACCTGGGCATCTGAGATGTTAGGGAGGCTACACTCTGCTGGGATAGATATTTCTCCTTTTGGGGGGGATGGGCGGAGAAATTTGCACTGAATCTGTCTGCCAGAATGTTGGCAATATCTGTGGGTTCAGTATATTTTGTGTCATTTTGGACTAACTGAGCTAAAAAAGGCTTTGTGATTGTCTTTTGCGATTTTTCTCTCAAAGTTGGCCTTGGATGATTTTATGAGTGATTGAAGTTTTTTTGCTAGCACTGATCAGAGATGCCTTCCCTTTTGGGGATTTTGCTCTGTCATGTAGTAGCTTCCTCCTCCTGTTGTAAAGTTTGTTAATGGCTGGGGTCCACCAGACAGGATGCCTGCCTTTATGGGAATGGGTCTTGGTTTTTATTAGGGAATGCATGATCCATGCAAAGGTGCCCGTAGAAGGCATTTATAAAGGATTCAGCGGTGTGGGTTGTGGTTTCCACTGGCCCAGGGGCCTTGAAAGATACCACTTCAGTCTTAAGAAGTGTGAAGTCAGCTTTTGAGAAATTCTTCACTGTGGTCTTCTGTGCAGGGGGTGGGGGTGGGATGTAGATTTCCAGTGAGATTAATTTATGGTCTGATCTCACCAATGAGGGGTATACTTCCGGTGTGGAGCATTTTGTCCCCATGTTTGTGATGATCAGGTCTAGTATATTATCTCCTCTTGTGGGAGTGGTGACTAGTTGTTCCATCACATTTGAGTTTATGAATTCTAGGAACCTTTGGGCTAGGGTGTTGGGGCTTGAGTAATGTTCCCAGTCTATGTTTGGGTAGTTGAAGTCTCCCAATATGATGGTATTTGGAGAGACATTCATACTCTCCAGTGTCTTCAGGAAGGCTGAGTGGGGTTCCTGAGTTTGAGAGGGTGGTCTGTAGCATGCTACTAACTGTAGGGCGGTTTTGCCTATGGTTAGTTGCACCTGGATGGTCTCCCATGCTTCGTGTGTTGCCACTAACCTGGAGGTGTGGGTATCTTTGATGAATATGGATACTCCCCCTCCTTTTGTGGTTCGGTCCAAGTTTTGGGGCCAGAAAGCATGATATGAGGTATAACCTGGTAGTGCTGGGGTGCTCTCAGGAGCCTTGAACCAGGTTTCAGTCACTGCACAGACATCAATGTTCTCCATACTGAGGAGGGCTTCGAGAGTGTGCATCTTGAGGTTTAGACTTCTGGCATTGAGCAGCATTACCCTTAGTCTTTTTTCATTGCAGAGATATGTTGTAAAACATAAGTGCAGAAGACAATTGAAAAACACTTATTTTTTCCAGTATCACAGCAGCCATAAGGCCAGTCTCTCTGTAGTTTTTAACACCTTCAGCAAACAAGTATATCAGGTTTAAAACATTGGCTATTAAAAGGCAAAGAAATAGAAACCAGCCCAATTATCCAATCAAAAATAACAGTTTTGCAGGAATGCTTTTAACTAGATTAAACCAGACTGATTTACTTCCTGTCACAAAGAGAACAGTGAATTAAGTGAAAGAATTGTGAGAGACTTACCATTATACATACCAACTATTCATTTTTCTTGACACTTTTGGAAAACTTCACCATCTTTTATTATTGTAACTATGTTTTCTAGTTTTCAGTCAATGTCATATTTCATTGCTGAGAGGCCATCTCATTCTTATGTGTGAGGAAAACATTCTAAAAAGAAGTGGCCCTTGGACACAACCCTGGAGGACACTGATAACCCTTAACAGACAGGTAATCACCACTCTGACTTTGTGTCCTGCTGCATATCCAGGGATTTACTCATTGAATATTAATGTATGGATTCATATTTGTTATATTTGTCAAATATTTTCTTACGTAGAAAATGTGAAATGTATTAGAAAGGTCAAACTTAGCAGCAGAGACTGCTGATCTTTTTTGTAGTATTTCAGTTACAACTTTAAGACTACCACAAACATCAAAAAGCAAGATCATTCAAGAAAACAGTGTGCCATATAAAAAAAATTTCCTGCATCATTTTAAACAAGATCCAAAATGTTTTAATTTTACACTGAATACTAAGCTGACGAGGCTACAACTTTTTCAGCTCTGCTGTAACTCCCTCTCTTCCTGTTTCATATCACTATAGCCCAGAATTGGAGTTAGTCCATCTGGCACCCTGTATAAATCCACAAACTAGGACTCCCATCAACTTAAAGTTGAGGAGAAATTTGCTTTCATTTCTGATGCTGTACTCTTGCCCGCTGACAGGTTGCACTGGGGTGGCTGCCTCCTTTGTCCCTTCTACCATTTTGTTTAACTCTTGACAGGGGTTTAGTTAGTTTTTCCTGATTCTGTCTACTTGACCTCCAGGTTTATTGCCTTGTTCTATGGAGCTTGCATTTTTACAGCTTACATTTGGCAGCAGTTATCATAAGTTTCCTTGTCTTTTTAACACTCTTCTCACATTTTACATACTCTAAAGTTTTAAAAAAATAAATTCTGTCAGTACTTTTATTATGCCCTTCACCTGTGCAACCACATCATTGTTTGTAGAAGATGTTACATTCACAAGCTTCAATTTGTTTTTAATTTTTTAAATATTTATTAAAATATAAATTGCAACAAATGCAAACACAAACACATTAACATATTGACTATATACAGTGTGTCCAGAACAAAGCAGTACCTAAAGTACACAGTATATTATAGTAATTGCAAAATGCTAACTTGTATATGTCTAATAAAGAATATAACCTTGACCTGCATTTGTGCTCATAAGTAAATCTGCTCACTTATTTTAATAGTCAACTCTTTGCAGCAAACAAGAGGGATGACATTTATATATTTCAGGAAATTAAGGAGGTGATTCACTTTTCCAAAGTTTTGAAATCAGTTTTCTGGCAATAGTTAAAGAGACTCCAGAACACAAGATAGTGTGTTATTGGCATGCACCTCAGAACTGGAGCATTAAACAGAACTAATAGATTTATCAGTTTTCTGATTTTGTAAAAGGATGTCTTTGTAGCTGGATCTATCCAGCTACAAAGTAGTTTTATACTTTTTTGTCCTTTCATTGTAACTTGGGCAAGTTTTGGAAACTAAGCAGTACATCTTTTTTCCTAATATACACTATTAAATATGTGATTCCACCAAGGGATTTCTGTTAAATTTACTTGCATATTTGTGTCTTAGACATATGTGCTCAAGATGTGAAAGCATCTTGAGTAGATTTGTGATGGTACACAACTTTGTTTTATTTATGACTGAGTTTGATTTTGCACAACTTAAAAAATGACAGAATCATGATCTTTGTTAATTACAAAGAGTACAGTTATAGGTAAATGGAATGGAAAAGCAGCAAACCAAAGACTAGGAAGGAACTGGACCACAAAACATAAGCTTTTGTTCGTTTAATAAAACACCACAAACTTCATCAGAATAAATACAAAAACTTGAATCCTCCCTTTAAATACTTGTCATGTGCAAAAAATCATCCAATGACAAAATGCTTCAAATAGCCACTGTGATATCATGAAAATTTAAAAATACACTACAAATTTTTTTAACATTGCATATGTATAAAAACATGAAAATGCATAAATGCATATATATATATATATATATATATATATATATATATAAATATAAATAATAATCAACAATATACTACGCAGTCTTTCATCAAATAAAGCCCATTTTGTGAACAGCTTGGCTCATTACATCAAAGCCTTTGTAACTGAAGAAAACACTTTATGTCAATAGTTTCATTTAGTCCTGCAGGGTAATCTGCTCTTAAAGCTATCTGCCATTTAGTTTCCTTACATTCTAATAAGGCTTTAAAACAAAGAATGTAAATTTCTTAAAAATGTTATATAATAAACGATGTCGTGCCAGTGCATTATTCCTGTCTTTGTTTCTCACTGCCAACACATGTTCATAAATCCTTCTATTTAGTGACTTGATGGTCTTGCCAACATAAAAACTGGTACAAGAATTGCATACTGTGAGATAAATAATGCCCACAGAATCACATGTAAACCTTTCCTTTGCCCAAATAACTTTCTTGAAATGTTTCAACTCAACAGAACCTGAATTGGCTATGTATAAGCTCATAGGTAGGTACTAGGCTATCGGCCCAAGGGCCTACGTAAGCCTAGCCAGCAAGGTTCCACAGCTTACGCCACCCAAGAAAGTTATTTTCCTGTGTCACTGTCCAGCAGAGACACAGAAGTGATCCCCTGGGTGTATTTCCTATTTCCCATCCACTCATCAAGATTTTTCTTGAAGAGTGCTAATGAAGAACTTTGCTTGACATAGATGGGTAGCTTGTTCCAGAGTATAGGAAGTCTCTGGGACAGGAATCTATCCCTCTAGCGTGTCCTGTTTATTGTGGTGACAAGGATTAGGTCCCTAGTGCATGTAGCTTGGAGGGATTGGGATTTCTTTAGGTAGAGCATGTCCAACAGCTCTGGGTTTGACATAGCTTTATATGTTAGGCAGAGATCACCTCAGAGGAGGTGATATGCTACGGAGTAAAGCTGGAGTTTGACGCGGTCAGTGTAGGGCATTTGTTTGAGGCCAATCATTCTCTTTGTGAGGTACTTCTTTGGCCTTTCCAGCTGATGCAGAGGTCTAGTGAGGTACATTCCAAAAGGGGCATTGTACTCTATATAATGGGTCTAATGAGTGATGAGTAGAGCGGAACAATGACCTCTTTTTTCCTGGATGAGAACCTTTTTATGTTGAGGTGTGCCACATAGGACTTCCTGACTACTGTGGTGATGTGACTATCAAAGGAGAGAATACTGTCCACCTGGGTCCCAAGGTCCCTTATCACACATTCAGTGTTAAGTAGATTGCTGCCTATGTGGTAGTTCATGGGTAGAGTTTTTACCAAAGGGGATGACACTGCGCTTTTTGGCATTGAGCTTGAGGCTATGGCTCTGACACCAGGCATCTGTCTCAGTGAGGCTCTTCTGTAGGATGTCCACATCATTTGGGGACTTTACTATCGCTCCTAGTTTGCAGTCATCTGCAAACTTAATTAGCCAGAGGCCTTCTATGTTAGCCTGTACTTCAGAGAAGTAGATACCAAACAGGAGAGGTCCCAGAATGGAACCCTGTGGTACTCCACTTCTCACTGCTTTGAGGTCAGATTTGGAGTCACAGGTTCAAGAGGCACAATCTGCCTTTCACAAACCCGAACTGGGTGGGATCCAGAGTTTGGAGGTTACCAATGTCTTTGTTTATGAGTTCCATGGCCTTTTAGACTAGGCTTGTCAGGCTAATAGGTCGATAGTTCCCAGGATCAGTGGTGGCTCCTCCTTTGGGGAGTGGGATAACTGTTGCTGTGCACCATTCAGTGGGCACAAAGCCTGATGCGAGGCTATTATTGAACATGGTGCTTAAGTGGGGAGCCAGTTCATTCTGAAGTTTGTATAAAACGCAGCCTGGGATGTTGTCCGCTCCCATGGATGCTGTGTTTTCGGCTTTAGAGTGCAGCTTTTACCTGTGTAGTTGTGATTACAGGGACTCTGCATTCTTCCTGTATAGATATGGGCCCTTTAGGGGGTGAGTGGGGGGTTAAAGTTAGCACTGAACCTATCTGCCAGGATGTTGGCAATATCAGTATCTACATTGCCTGCGAGGATCACAAGCAAAAGTCCCAACGGGGTCATTTACCCCATTGTGTGATGTCTTAGAAGAAATACTTTCAAGTATACTTCTTATGTTACATACCTTTTTATAAGTGAACAAAGGTTCATTACCCAGGACTTCACCAATTCACCAGGACTTTCACCAATTCAGAATGTCCAAGCAACACCTTCCAATTTTCCTTAACATGCCTAATAATGTCCATTCCATCTGAAATGGGCAATGGGAAGGCAAGCTCAAACACCTTGTTGTTCTGATTCACCCTACTTGCTACACTAAAATTGCCACTCAAAATGGGGCTAGCTAAACTGTCTGAGAGTTATAACTTTAGCAAGTGTTACGTAACCAAAATAAATCATATCCTCTGGCTGTAAAAAATCCAGTTAATTTGTTAACCTCACCTTCAAAAACAGAATCGTCACTGGTCAAACAACTCAGCCTTATAAGTGGTCCCTTGACAACCCCTATTTTCATATGTTGGGGGTGAAAACTGCCCCTGTGCAGGTACTGATTGACAAAGGTAGATTTCCTGTGGATACTACTACTGAAACTAAAATGGTCATCAAGTATTCCAAATGAATATCCAGAAAGTCTATTGTTTTCCCAAACTCTCTCGGGGTAAAGTTAAAAAAACTGGTTGAACAATTCAAGTCTTGCAAGAATAGCTAGAAACTGTCAAGGTTCCCTTGCCAAAGAAAAAAAAATATCAGTGTAACGTCTGTAAAGCAAAATGTTCTTAGCCAAAGATGTGTCACAAGAAATTTAATCTCCCACATAGCCGTTTGATTAGCAAGAGGGAACCACTCTAGTATTTTTCAGCAAATCTCTGGTGTGGCCATGGGTTCTAGTTCCAAACTAAAATTACGTTCCAAAATCATTTCCATCAAGGCACACAAAGTGTTGATCTTAACATTGTCAGTCAGTATAACCAGTCAAATATTCCCTAAATCAATCATTTCCAACTTCTTGATTTATACTTGTATAAAGGGAAGTGACATCAAGCGTTACAAAAAAATATAGCTGACATATCAAAATTTTCTAAATTAAGTTTACGTAACAACTCTAATAGATGCCATGAATCTTTTAAATAAAACCTTGAACAATAGGGTTCAAATTTTTACCTAACCAAATAGTCTTAGAGTATGCTGCTGACACTATGGGTCTAAAGGGTGGGGGGCGCTTCTGCATTTGTGGACTTTAGGAATACCAAAGAGAACTGCTAACTTTGGATGTTCAATCCGTAAAAGTATGTATACTGAGTGTCCAATATTACCTTGACAAAATAAATCAAATAATAAAGTGTCGATACACTTGAAACACAATTGACCTGTTTGTAGTTTCTATGGTCACTCAAAAGTTGCAGCTCAGCATTTTCATAGTCCACAGTATGCATAATGACTAGGGCCCCACCCTCATCTGCCTTCATTACTCTCAGATCCTTGTTAGTAGCAAAGTCAATTAATGCTTTAGTCTCTCCCAGAGTAAGATTATCAGTACTGTGGGACCATCTACTAATCTCCCTAAAATGCTGTTCACACAGTGTACCAAAATCTTGTAAGGAAGAGCAGAAGGCAGGATTATAAGTACTTCTACATTTACATTGTTTTGTGGGTAAAGCAGAAGTAGGCAAGCCATCAAAAATGAACTTTCATATTCAACTTTAAGTATAACTTAAAAATCCACAAACAAATTTACTACATTCACTTTGTTGGAAAGACTAAATGTAAAGCCACATTATAACATCTTATAAACAGACAAATTTAAAATGTCCATACAAAAATTTAAGTTCTCTTTGTTGCTTCTGTTCCTTTTGTTCCCTTTCTTCCCTTGTTCTTTCTTGTGTGTGACCTGAACTTCTTTCGACCACCTCAGGGTGGTCTAAACCCCTGATTTGTCCACTAAAAGAGGTCCATTCATTGTGGACACAGCAGACATTCATGTTGCCAGCATCACACTGACTAGAAACAGAAGTAGAAACAACTGCTTCTTTAAGACCATTAGTACTATCAAATGCAACAGCTGGCTTCACAGTTTGTACTGATGTTAAACGTTTAGGTAAAGGATAGGCAGTCTTGTCTTTATAGGCAGTCAAGTCCTCCTTCAATTTTCTTTGTTTCCTATTAATAATGGTCAGCCTCTGCCTATCTACTTTGATGGAAATACCTTTATATAAAGTAGAAAAGCACATGGAAACATTTGGATACCCTAACTTTCATATCCAGAGTTTCCATGTCAGTTTTTAAGTTAATAATATTACATTTATAAAGGGCGACCTGCATTTTCATCAGGGCAACACCAGTACCATTAAAAAGTTCAGTCAATTGTTACTACAAAAGTGTCCCGTTGTTGAACACAGTTAGGAAACGTAAATAATCTTAAGCCATGAGGTACACAGCAGAGCCTTACACATTCTTCTAAATAAGCCACTACTAATTGCAAAAAAATAATTTTAAGGAAAGCTTTTCTTAAGAAAATATGTCAATTTTGCAAATGTTAAACTCATCTGAGCAGCTGCTTTCAATAGTGGCACTTGCTTGTATTTTATGACTGCCCAATTTGAAGGAGTTTTCAGACTTACTAAAAACATGACAAACCATGTCTTTATGTGAAATTGTGCTAGCTGAAGTCCCACCAGCACCATTAGGACAAGAAACACCATCACTGGATCCACTGAATGAAGAAACCTCCATCTTTGCTTCCCCCAGCCAACTGACTGAGGGATTGTTATACTGAAGTCAGCATACTACTAGCAATACTGCTCTGTAGCTGAACTCCTCTTCCTTGGTTACCTTAACAACAAGAAAAGCCTTCACGGATAGCAGCAATAATGTTGTCCATAAAAGATTTGTTAGACACAAGGGTTTGTCTAACACTGAATGGTTGGTTAAGTTCAATAGACAGTCCTGTGTAAGCTCACTTTCTGCCATAATGCTACCCAAACACCTCCAAATTCAACCAAAAACTGCTAAACAACTCCAAAGAACAAATGAAACAAGTAAAAATGAAAGAGCAGCAAACCAAAGACCAGGAAGAAACTGGACCACAAAACTTATAAGCTTTCGTTTGTTTAATAAAGCACCACAAACTTCATCAGAATAAATACAAAAACTTGAAACCACCCATTAAATACTTGTCATGTGCAAAAAAATCATCCATTGACAAAATACTTCAAATAAATTATTTAAATAGCCATTGTGATTTCATGAAAATTTAAAAATAAAAAACAAGTAATCTCCGTGGTATCCCCGAAGTCTCAAAACAACCCACTAAAGTGTAGTGGGCCTAAAAACAAAACAGTGTAAGAAACTTCTCTGTGTGGAAGATTTTCAGTCCATATATTTCTAGTTAATCACTGTATATTAATCAGATCAGTCTGATCTTATTAATATACAGTGATTAACTAGAAATATATGGACTGAAAATCTTCCACACAGAGAATTTTCTTACACTGTTTTGAAAATTTAAAAATACAGTACAAACTTTTTTAATTGAAACTATTAACATCAAGTGTTTTCTTCAGTTACAAAGGCTTTGATGTAGTGAGCAAGCTGTTCACAAAATGGGCTGTATTTGATGAAACACTGTGTTGTAGTTTGTTGTTGACTATTTTATATATACATATATATATATATATATATATATATATATATATATATATATATATATATATACACACACACACACACACACACACATTTTCATGTTTTATACATATGCAGTGTTAAAAAATGTTGTAGTGTATTGCATATTCTGATGGGTATGAAGTGAGACACTCACATGTATCTCTCCCTTACTGACCTCAACCCACAATGTTTGCCAGTGAACAACCAGGTGACCACAATGTCATGGGACACTGATCAAACATATGAGGCAGAACTGTGGACATACTTCATACATCTCTACAGTGGACAGCATTTGTACCTACCCCCTGCAATGCTGTAGTCTCCACACCTTAGTAATGTCCATCTCAAAAACTAAGAAAGGGGCCAAGGCCTACATGAATGCCTTATATATTGTACTGCAGTGCCATCTCATTGGCTAATGATAGTGCAATTCAGCTGTTCTGGATGCAATTAGCAAGTCCGAGCCACATACTGGTGCAGAGGCAATTACCTGTTAATGAGCATTACCTAAAAAGGCAAGCAGCTGCTTATGGGGAACAGGTCTGTATGTGGTTTTAGTCACACAGACAGCATATGGGCAAAGCATTTGCAGAGGAATGCTTCACAAAAAGGAATACTTCACTCTACCAAGTATGTAATAGATTTTCCCATATAAGGGGATGCAGATGGGAGGATGGAGGTATGGGGAATAGAGATTACAACAGTAGGCTTGTATTAGATCTCTGGTATTGACATGTCAGTGATACTCTGCTGTTTAACACCTACAGGCATGCCTCTCAACTGTCCCTGCTTTGAATCACATCTCTGCTCTTTCCCTGTCAATCCCTACTTCAGTGGTCGGCTGTTGTAGTAAAGATAGTGGATTACACATAAGACATAGTGACACTACATAAGTGTGCACACTCATGTAACATCAAATGATGTACTGTCATTCACCTCTTCTCAGTCTGTCAATGTCACACATAAATAGTTCTAACATTGTAAAAGTGTCCCTGACATACTCTGGCTAAGTCCCTGTTTCATTGACATTCATCCCTATTTGGTTGAGAGCTATGCCTAACATACTTCTCAAACTCCTACAGTAACAAATCAGGACAAAGCCATAATTAATGGGAGGACAAAGGCCCAAACTCAGTGACAGAGTATACATTTTGGCCATACATAGTAAGAATGTGAATAGACTAACAGATATTACTGTAGCATAAGTGTTTTCTGAGGAGTCTGACGTGGCAATCAAATTCTGTTTTAATTTTCTGACAGCAACTGTCAATGATTGGCCAATCATTTGTCAGACATCCATGGGTTTGTGCAAAAAAAGACCACATCTATGAGGCAAACATGATCACATTCTGCAAACATCTGTATAGTTGAGGGGTATGATGTCTACAGGGAACATATACTACAGCAGGTTTGCATAGCATTCTGTCATTGTGGCACATTGATGTTGCTGGACTGTTCCCATATAGTTGTTGTAATAACACACTGCTACTTGTCCAACAGTAGCCATATGACATATTAGTGGGAGTTTGCGGGGACACACTACAGTAGACTTCAGTGATGGGTGTAGAGACATACATCAGAATCTGTCAAGGCACACAGGGACATAACCCATTATGGATACGATCAGACTGTGGGGTATGACATGTGAGGAAGCACTGGAAACTGCAGGCCATTATGGGTGTGTAAGGTCTGTACATATTGGACATCCACATATCTGGTCCTGTAATGTGTTCTACTCTTGTTGTCTTGCAGGAACAATGTACTGACGGAGACATCAACCATTTTCATCTGCGGATAATGATGTTTTTCTGGATCCCTCAGAATCTGCCATCACAACCTGCTTTCCATGGGTTGCCACAATCGTGAACAGGGGCAGCATTGTAGGGCGACCTTGTGAGGGCTATTAATCAGACTGGTCAATAGAACTGGAGCTACAAGCATGTCTGACACTGCGCCATGGATATGGTCATTGCTGCACTTCAAAGGGCAGCTGCTGTTACCAGGGATTGTGCTGCCACTGGTGGAGGGCCTCTGACAGATCAGCCACACTTGTCCAAACAGGAATTCCTGGTGAACCTAGGATCAACCAACAGCTACCAGGCATCCATCATGCCATACATCCTGGAAGTGGGTGCTGCAGCTGCCACATCAGAGGAGCGTCCAGGTAAGCTTACTGTGTTCACCAATATAATACTTTATCAGTCATTGTGGCAGGCTCTACATACCAGTACATGGGTGGCAGGTCTATCTGCATTTGGGGGGGGGGGTTGGGTTTTACCCACAGCTGTGCACACATACTCAGAATGTCAGCAATATAGCCAGTATCATATTATCTACTGTACATGTGGATATATGCACTATTACCTTGTAACACTGCAACGTTTGGTGTTGCTGACAATACCTCTCCCTCACCTTTTTATTGGTCCATCAGGTGTGGCCGGAGTCTGTGGTCCTGTACCTGGTAAGTGTGATACTGTTGTTTTACAGATTTTATATACGTATATATATATATATATATATATATATATATATATACCCCCTATGAAAGTTAAGGGCTGCTATTTTGCCTTATGCACAACTGTTCTGCTGAGCCAGAGAAGAATAGTTCCATTTCAGAGCAGGTATATACAGTGCATAGACTGAATCACAGGTGTGTATATGTACAAACATTAACACAACAGGGAGATGATACATACCTGAGGTAGTGATACTATAACTGGCATATCATTCTCAAGATAGGTGTACTGGATTTTATGTGTAGTTCTATCACATACACTGTCATATTGCATACCTCACAAGTGTATTGTACAAGCAGCATTAACCAGATGTAGGTGACATGCATGTTATAAAGGGCCTGACATGTATATGCATGTTGTTATGAGTTTGTGTGTAGAGCATGGGATAAGAGATGAGAAGATGTGGGACGTGTAATGCAGTTGTGGATCCCAATTTGTATGAGTCTTTGTGGATTACCATAATAATAGTGCAGGTAGTAATATACTGCTTTTATTTATTTATTTAAAAGCATTAAAATACAAAAATAATAGTGCAGGCAGTAATATACTGCTTTTGTCTTGCCTCTCACAGGTGAATGGGGGGTTGGGGTCTGCCCCCTCACAACCTGATGTCAGTGTCTCATCAGACTCTGATGATGATGGTGGCCATAGTGAAGCACAGGTGAGGTTGGTGGGGGATGAATCTGCCCCAGAGGTTAACATCCCTCTTATGTCCCCATTGTCCCCACACACAGTCAGTATGCTCCCACATACCCAGTCTCCAGCAGCCACAGATATTAGATAGTTAGAGGGTGGCAACACAGAATAGGACAGTGTGAGATCTATGGCATCGGTAAGTGTAGACACTGGCCTTAGTTAGAGAGCCGGTGAGGTCCCACACAGGCAGATTGATGGGGTGCTTGAAGGAGGACTGTTACCCGTCCACCTCCTGTCGCAGGTGTCATATCATGTTTCTGGCTGTCATGGAGGCACAGGTACATTCTGAATGCAACACAAGACAGATGCTTAGGGTTATGGATGAAGAACAGTCTGACATCCATAACTGAGTCCACCGCATTGGTGATGCTCTATATCATTTCAATGATGTAGTGGACAGATGGTGGGCTGAGACAGTGTATTTAACTGGATGTTGTCTGTGCTGGAACATCTGGCTGGAGTTGGGCATCGGACATGTGTACATAGGTCAGCAACACAATCTGTTCAGATATGGCCATGCACAGTCATGCTCCCATAGTGACAGTACCTCCAGTGCTACAGAGGGAAGTGTGCTGTCCACACCATGACATGGCAGGCCATGGGCACATGGTCCTGGGCAGTCCCATTGGGAACATTGACCCAGCAGACAGCAGTCACCATCAGCTACTAGCACTGCATCTGAACTTCGGCACAGTGGTGGTGGCAGTGCTACTCCTGGCAGAGCCAAATCCCGTATTCATGGCCGGAGATGGTGAACTGTCCATTCTACCATGTATGCTCCACAGCTGTCCAACATACACATGTATAGGGCTAGCACTGGGCTTGACTGTGTACATGTACACACTCAAACATCAATTTCACATGCAAGTCACCAACAGACACACACGGCACCTCTCCATGGCCCATCTAACCAGCACCCTTTCCTGACTCCCACACATGCTGTCAACTCTTTGGCACAGCCTAGGCCTCTGGCACCCCCACACCATACCCTGTGCATATGGTGATACCCGTGCCACATACCTGCCATGCGTGCCATCAATGCAGCTAGAAATGCAAATATGTGTCTGATGCAGAGAGTGACTATATTACTTTAAACGTACTTGTGTAGTATTATTGTTATGCCATGGCAGGTGTTGTGGGCCACAACAGGTACTGTGTGCTGGCATGTGTCATGACTACCCAGAAAACTTTGTATATCTTTCTTGCATGATGATAGACTGGCAGTAGTGTTACAGAATGACAGGTGTGTCATGGACCTGCATATGTTTCTTTTCCAGGGGTCTGAGTGGTTAAAGTATGGACACATGGTGGCAATACAGCATCACAGGATGGTATTGCAGCACAGCAGAAATATGACATCAGCACAGTATGGCATTATACATGCATGGTTACCTAGGCACATATGTGTAGAATAGTGAAGGCAGTCAGCGTAATTATGCAGTCATACTTTGTGAGAAGGTCTGCTACCCTTGATACATGTCACCTGTGTTTTCTGAACATATAAATCTATATGGTGGTGGACATAAGTTTTGCTTGTGTAGATGAGGGCACTTTAGGGCCAGCAGCTAGTCACAGGGCTGTAAAATGCGTAACTATTACACAGAAATAGCCCATATGGGCATGTCCGTAGTAATGCAAGGGGATATATTTATACAAGCACACATGGAAAAACACACACATTCACAGAGTAGGCTGATGGGAGATTAAAATCTCTACCTATTTACTATTACACACTATAGCTTGCAGTACTTATCACATGCGCCACAGAGTTTATCTGAGATTAGATTGTCAGCCAGTGCTCTTATTACAGATGACATCAGCAGGGCTTGTAGATGAGGTCATTTAGAGGCCAACAGGTAGCCACAGGGCCTTAAAATGTATAACCATTGCACACAGATAGGCCATAGAGGCACGTCTTTACTGCTGCAAGGGGATAAATTTACATGCACACAAACACACACAAAGTTGTCTTTTGTGAGATTATAACCCTTAGCTAACTAGCTGTACACACTATAGCTTACAGTACTTATCGCATGCACCACAGGTTTATCGAATATTAGACTGACAGCCAGTGCTGTTATAGGCTTATAGGTTGGTACTAGGCTATCAGCCCAAGGGCCTACATAAGTCTAGCCAACAAGGTTCCCTGGCTTACGCCACCCAAGAAGGTGGATGACTTCAACTGACCTTGTACAGGAGGGCATTTAGAGACTAGCAGGTAGTCACAGGGCATTCAAATGCATAACCATTGTATGGAGATAGCACACATGGGCATGTCCATGGTGCTGCAAGGGGATATATGTGTACGCACACAGAGTTGGCTGATGTGAGATTAGAACCCCTACCTATTTAGTAGTACACACTATAGCTTGCAGTACTTATTGCATGCATCATGGCATTTATCTGGTATAAGACTGTCATCTAATGCTGTTAAGGTGGATGCCATCAGCAGGCCTTGGAAAGGAGGGCATTTAGTGGCCAGAATGTAGTCTTAGGCCAATAAAATGCATAACCATTGCACAGAGATAGCCCACGTATGCATGTATGTGGTACTGCAACGGAATACATTTACATAAACACAGAGTTGCCTGTTGTGAGATTAGAACCCATAACTATTTATTAGTAGACACTATAGCTTGCAGTACTTATTGCAGGCACCATGGAGTTTATCTGAATTGTCAGCTGGTGCTGTTAAGGTGGATGACATCAGCAGGCGTTGTAAAGGAGGCCAATGTTGAGGAAAGCAGCTAGTCACAGAGCCATTTAATGAATAACCGTTGTACTGACCTAGGCCAAATGGGCATGTCTATACTGCTGCAGGGGATATATGTGTGTGTGTGTATGTATATATATATATATATATATATATATATATATATATATATATACACACACACACACACACACACACACACACATGGTCGCTGATGTGAGATTAGAACCCTACCTATCTACTTTTACACACTAGCTTGTAGTATTTATTCCACATGCCACAGGTTATATATTTTGCATATGTGGTTGTAGGCACAGTAACTGTGGAGTATGCAAAGTGGCCTTGTGTTATGCTGCATGTGTGGCCTACAGAGTGATCCTGCTTGATAATGTTATTGTGTCTAGTGTCCTAGGAGTGGGATACCTGTTAATACTCCTGCTACGTTTGTACAGCTACTAGTATGGCCATGTGCATCTGGTTGCAGTTTGGTAGGTGGATATGCAGCCAGGAATAATATGGCCTGTCCAAGGCATTCATTGCAACCATTGCACAGTAGCCCACCTGCTCATCGGTGTCTGTCTACAGGGTGACATTCTGCAGGTGCAGGGTTTTGGTGGTGAGTGGATTATGTACTGTTGTGGCCTTGTTCTGCTTCTATTGGACAACGGTAGTGATGAGTAGGTGTGCATAACCCCAGCATTCTGAGTGCATGTAGGGACGTTTGTACATCCCCACACACATATACAGGGATGTCACTTTAACTGTTGCTATGTGTGTACATTATGAAACTGTGTTACGTATATATATGTGGAGAGTCTTATGTATCAGTGTACACATTATATAGCTATATATCTTTATATATATATATATATATATATATATATATATATATATATATATATATATAATCTATATGGGGTAATCATGTGTGAGGGGGATAAGGAGAGACAGATATGTATTTGTAGCTGTGTGTATGCACAGATTTTATTTTATTTATTTATTTATTTATTTTACATTTGTTAACCGGGCTAGTCTAACTGGATATATTTCCATTTTCAGCAGAGGCCCGGGGAGAAAAGCTCCACATATAGAGATAAGAGATATATCATGAGCACAAATAACAGATTACAGACTGGTAGGACTTAGACAATGAAAATTGTTACCCAAAAAAGAATAGGACTTAAAAATTTCTAGACAATCTAAATGACATCATAATAAATATTATTACATAGTTTAAAACAAGAAAAAAATGTAAGACCAAGGAAAGAGAAATGTTCATTGTTACCAAAAAAGAAAAGGAGTTTAACTTTCTAGACAATCTAAATAACATCATATTAAACATTATTGCTTATTTTAACAGCAAGTAGAGAAAGTGTAAGACCAAGGAAAGAGAAACAACAATATAGAGAGAGAGTAGAGTTATAAGAGATACATGTTTTCTGGAAAAGAGTCATAGCCAATAAGGAGGAGAAATATGTGGTGCATTTCAACATAGCAGTTTTTTGGGTGGCAGAAGCAGCAGACATGGTTTCAAGTTAGCTAAGTGTAGGAGCATGCCCAATGTGACTATCAGCGCTTACAAGGTGGCTCCAGGCCAGAACAATCTGTACTCCAGTCCAGTATTTTGTCTGCTACGGACCATTGGCTGCTGCACCTGTTTCCACAGACCAGCACTTCCCTGATATTGTCCAAAGCATTCCCTGGCTGTTTGCTGAACGTAATATGTGACTCATACCTATCAACTGTACAGATTTACACAGAATGTCCAGATATTTGCCTTATATCTTTGGTCCATGTTACATAACATTGTGGTTTTCTGGAAGATTAGTGGCAAATCATTAAAGATTGACATTAAGAAATAATGACATACATTTGAGATTCTGACTGCATATATCTCAGGAGATTCATGGTAATGCTAGACCTGTTATTCTATCAATTCTGTATGTTTGTAAGTGCAATATTTAAAACTTGCCTCTGTTGTTGGCTTTTGTCCCAATTATATTCATGGCTTTGGTCAGATTTGTTGCTCTAAGAGATTGAGAAGTATGATGTGACTGGGGTACATGCTGTAACACCACACACAAGGTGACAGTCTGCATACCTCTCCCTGAACATGTTTTTGCAGAATGTCCAGCATTTCTTCCCATATGTCTGCTATGTTCCTCTTACAGTTGTGGTTTTCCATTAATATACTATAAAATACAGGCAATGACAGATTTAAGTGATGGCCTTTACATCCAGAAGCTAATCTGATCTGTTGCAACTTGCTGTTATATTAGTCACCTTCTATTTTACTCAGAGCATGTATAATGTCTGTCTGTAAGTTTGGCCCTTTCTCCTCAATTCTGTCTGGCTTTGTCCAGCTGTTTTGCAGTAACAGATTGAGGGGTTAGGACAGTCTGTGGGTTTACCAACATACAAGTATGTCACATGCAACAGATGTAGATGCTGCCAGCTTCAAACCATCAACACGGTCACCCATGCTAATGTCCTTAGCCCAGTGACAACAACAAACAGACATATACTGTCACCCCAGCATTATGTGGGAAATACGTGTGGCCAGGTTCTATGTCACAGCCCTGGAATTGTCTGGTCTGCTGATATATCATTGCAGATTTACTGTTATAGCAGTTGGATGGGAACACAAATGTGTTGGGGGTGGGGAATGACCAGCCGATGCTCTGCTGCCATAGACAGTCATGAGACTGTCCTGTGACCCCACTGTTTGGCATCTCCCTTGAATAATGTAGTAGAGTTTCCAACCATGTGCATGAATATTATGGGGCACATACTATTGGACAGAGTACCTGTTGCCCCAAGTGGCTGTTAGATCTCTGCAAGTAGCCCAGTAGCCCACTATATTCCCTTGCATACATGGGGCAGGTCCATACATATGCTACCGTAGTCTAGTACCCCATTCAAGTGGTGTATAGGAAAATGACTTACCTTGTGATTGCAGCAGTTGAGAGTCCTGTAGTTCAGGACTGACTCTGTCTGATGCACACAGTGCACAGCTAATACATGGTTAGGTACAGGTTTTGTGGGCTGGTTGGCATAATTTTTAATATATGTATGCTAGTCAGAGTATGGTGGCAGTCCCTAGGGCCCTAGGTTGTCAGTGCATGTGCTATGTGTTGTCTCTTGACCAAGGCCAGGCCATAATGGGAATGCCTACATCTGCCTACACTTAGAACTTAAGGGGGTTCCTCCTCTGAGTCTCCCTGTGGGTGTGGCTGTGGGGACCTAGGCACTGGTGAGGGGCTGTGTATTCCTTCCCTTTGCTGATCCTGTTTCAGCAGTTTCTGCAAGGTCATATTGTGTAACATGGCACATACTGTGAACATTTGTGCACACGTGGTTGTAGAATACTGCAGGGTTCCACCAGATATATTGAGGTATCGGAACTGTGACTTCAGCTGCCTAAACACATGTTCTGTGATGTTCCTAGTTTGTATGTGTGCCTCATTATGGCATTCATCAGTAGTTGTGTGTGCATCTTTGATGGCTGTCATCATACATGGTTCCAGCGCATAGCCAGTATCCCACAGTAAATGGATGTGCAGGATGTTCCCCCTGGCAAACATCTGGTACAACTGTGATGCATGCCAGATACGGGAGTCGTGATAACTGCCAGGGCTGCCAACACACACATTGATGACAATACCTTGGGCATTGCACATAACCTGGCAGTTGATGGAGTGATGCCCCTTGTGGTTGATGTAAACTCTACTGTCCTCACTGGTGTTGCTTTGATGTATACATGAGTACAATCTATGGCAACCAGTACCGCAGGGTAGTGTGGTACATGTTAGAAGAGTTGCATTCTGCTGGTCCTCTCCTTAGTAGCATGGCATCTAGGAACTGGTGGAGTACCCTGGATGCTAATGCCTGTGAGAACACCATCATGTCCCAGTTGGTCTTTGGAAAGTACCTGTAGCTATTATCCTAAGGGCTACACATACCTTTGTTTACACTAGGATGGGTACCCCTCTGTTGGCTCTGCATCTGAGTTGAGGGTAGCAGAGCTCAGTGAGTTGATGTAGTATGTCCCTGTCCACCCTATAATGCTCTACAATCTCCAGCTCATGTAGCTCCTGGAAGGTTACCTTGGACCTGAAAACTCTTCTCCTTCTACGTCTGGGCCTATTGTCATCAGTAGCATTAGCACTTACCTCTCAGCATCCAGCACATAGACATGTAGCAGACCTGCAGCAGCCCCTAGCATTCTCTCAATTAAAATTCCCAAGTCTGCACTCCACTGGTGCACAGTATGGAGGAAGAATCATATTGTAGGGTGCATGCATTCTTTATAGTGCTCTGCCCTAGATACAGCCTGCATGATTGAAACCTATGGTGCAGTCCACCTGCCAAGTACATCATTAAGGGGTTCCAATGGCCTAGTTTAAGTGCAGGAGTCATCAGTAATTAATATATCATTGGCTTTCCAAGCCACTTTTTTTTTGGCAGCTTTCCTTTGCTCAGCACTGTGGCATCCCACACAAACCCATGCCGCAAAGATAAACAATGCTTAGCCGTTACTAGACACACCCCATGGCTGGGCACACTAAGCATAGCGGTGCACCATGAAAACATGTGCAAGCATGCTAAAACACATGCCTCAGAGGTAAACAAAGCTTAGCTGGCACTATACACCCCCCCCTGCTCAGCAGAGCACTGTGCCATGCAAATAGGCACCACTAAGCTCCAATGAGATTAAAGGACTGCAAACACACCCCCTTTTGATGTAAGTTGCCTCTTTTTGTGGACACCAACAAGGTTCTGTGCCTACTTGGATGGGATCTGAGGACACAGATGCCCATTTGTGCTATTCAGTAAACCCAGCTCATTTGCATACAGATCCCTGGATAACACTTGGAAACTACATGGTTCCAGGGCCTGCTTCATTAGAACCACAGCAGTCTACCATTCTAGACACTCCACACAGAGTCCTATAATGCATTACTGTCACATACTAATAAATCTGGTTTTCAAATCTTTTTTATTTATTTATTTTTCATAAAAGTATGTTTGCGCACTGAGGCTCACAGCTCAAACATACCCATAGTAGAAAAAAAATGTAATTAATTTACATTATTTTCCATACTGGTTTGGACACACTGTGGATAGTTTTGCACATATCTGTGTCTGCTGTACTATTTCTGCCACTGTAAGTGCACTTTTACAGCCCCTGGTGTCAGTTTTACATCCTGTACACAGATTTTTTCTGTGTACATTACAGACAACAACACAGGGTCTGCAGGACTGTCTTTCTGCTTGATGGATTGCGCTATCATCCTAATTTGCATGCAATTCACCTGCTTATGAAGTGATTTGCATGCCACAGACACTTCCATGTTTGCACGCTCGTGCATCCCCCTCAGCAGTGTTTAACGGATCGCACATCTGCTTACTTCCATGTAAGCACTGCGCCTCTATGCCTACATGGAAAAAAAGTCCATGTTAGATTTATTAAATCCCCCCATAGTCTTTTGCTTGGTATCATCAGTTTTATTCTGCCTCTAATTTATTGTAGAATCCAAGCATGTCACATAGGAAAAAATTGCCTTTGGTTTAGATTACTCTTTCAATGTTGCTTCACTATAGATTAATTGGTTATCCCATCTTCTCAGATGTATCAATACACTTAATTGCATTCTCTCCTGTTATGTGAAAAGTTAGTAAACTTGTACCTGCTTCCAATTCATAAGTTACTCAAGAGTCAGTAATAAAAGTTTATATTCAATTTTGAATAACTATGATGCTGATTTTTAAGACCTTCTAGTAAGTTGCAATTCTGAACACAATAAAGTGTCTCTACTCTCTACTCAGAGTCTTACCAAAAATGCTTGAACTTGAGGTTCTTCTACAACTTGGATGCATTCATATCTGTGTAATTATAGACATGCTTTCAGTGTAATGAAAGCATTCCCTCTGCTCCTTGGTTTAATGCCTCCAATTTTCGTTAGGTTACCTTGTAGTTCTAGTTTTCCAATATTATTATGAGTTACTAATGCTTTCATTTTTAAGGTTTTGCAGTTGTTTTTAAATGTAATAAAGATTTTTTTTTCTTTTTACATTAATTCTTCTTTTCTGACACAGTGTGGTATCAACAAACATTACATATACTTAAAACTTTCAAAATAATAAAAGTTGAGGCATGGGTGCACTGAAGAGATTTAATTTACTTTAGAGATCTGCAAAAGTAACACAGATATTCAGAACATTCAATCTTTTCTTAAAGGGACAGAATCCCAACTAACACATACTTCAGATTAGTTCTATACAGCAAAGATGGAGATATTTCATCATTCCAAAACAAGATAATTCAAACTATATGGATACATTTAATAGTACCCTGGAATTTAATATGCTCTTTGGAGAAATGTAAACTTCATTCTCTCATAAGAAATATCTTCTTACATGTAGACTTAATATTATTATTATGTATCACCATTTTTTCATTAAGTAATTGATTTTCACAGTAATGTTTAAAGACAAGTACTTGTTTAAATGTATGTATTAAAGTATATGTATTTACTAGGTAGACAACATCTGCATTTATTAGGCAGAATATATGGATTCATTAAACTGTTGAGGGTGTACTGCTTATACTTTTTTATATATATTTTTTATATATTTTTTATGTTTATATCTATGTACATAAGTAGTTACTAAATGGGGAATATGAGCATATGTATTTATTCATTGACTTTTTATGCATTTTATTTACATTTATCCACATGTCCTTGTTTTTACACTTTGTGTTTGTGGTTTTTAAACAAAATTTTTCTGACTTTAGCAATTAACCAAGTGCAAAATGTAGTCAGAGTAATTAGTTGATTGTTGAGTGCTGAATTAGTTTTGAGTGGTAGGATTGGTTGTCCTTGTAATGAATTGAAGTATTTAAGTGTTTTTGCTGTTTGAATGAACTGTATAATGAAGCAATGGTTACCATTGAGAAAGCGCTCACCATTTTATATTAAAAAAGAAGATTTTACTTTGTCATGGTTCAGCTTTTTTATTCCAGCTACCTTCCTACTGAGCACCTGTGTTTCAACATTTTCAAGTAACTGATTTTGTTTAATGCTCAATACGAAAAAAAAATACACGTTTTTGTGAGACAACAAAAAAATCAATCAGATCTGGTTCAAAAACTAAAGAGTAGGGCTAGTTTATTTTCTGATGCTGCAGTATGAACTAGCTAATTTGCAAAAACAAGATACTAAAAAGCAAGTTGCTTTACATTTGCCATATTCAGCACTGTGCTCTGCAAACTGTAACTGACTACAAGCCAATGTGAAAGTATCATCTTACAGTGTATCACTAAAATGAAGACAACAAAAGCTGCTTAATTTATATCATTAGATATTCTTTTCTGATTTACAGCTTTTTCTTTACCTATGTCAGGAAGTCAATAACTTGCACACATCAACATTCTCAGCAAGTCTATAAAAATACAGCCCACTCTGACCCAAAGGAAATATCTAATATCCTAGATGACAAGTTCATTGCATATTTTACTCCACCCACAGTTATAGCTATTCCACAGATTTTACAATCCCAGCCACCCCTTTAATTACTGTGAAATAAGTATTCTCAGCCTTCTGAAAAGATAAGAATATCTCATGCGTGGACCCTGGTAGCATACCTGGTTGCCTGATAATCAGTGCCTAATAGGCCTATTGGAATCCATACATAACCTCTAATCCAACTCCCTTTTTTGGTTATATTCACAAAGCCTGGATTACAACCGTTGGAAGGTCATTACACAATTGTGGACCTATCGCAGGCCCCGGTAACTATAGACCCATTAGTCTCAATGACCTCATATGTAAAGCTATGGAATCTATTATCTCATACCTCATTAATTTGGACATTGGAAATCTCCTAACCATGGATCATCATCAATTCATTTTTGTCACAGAAAGGTCCTGCCCACTTAATGTGATTAATTTATTTGAAAAAGTCACCTCACAGTGGGTAGTGGTTATGCAGTACAATTAGTACATATGAACCTGGCAAGGGTCTTTTGCACTATTCCCCATGCAGGCATTATTGAGAGATTTAAGCTGAGTATAAATCCCAATGATGTGTAGTGAATTGCTAACTGGTTCTCTGACAGAATCTATGTGGTTAGAGTTGCAGGTGCTACTTTTGAAAGAAAAAAAAAAAATTACCAGTGACACACCACAGGGTTCAAATGCTGGACCCCATCCTATCTACACCACAAGGTTCAAATTCTGGACACCATCCTATCTACTTCTCAGACTTTCAGACTAACACTAGTGGCCTATGGTTATCTAATTTTGTGAAGGGTGTAAATTGGTTTCTATTATTTGATCTTCCACTGACTCCCAGTTGCTCCAACATGACTTAAACCATGTTAACATCTGGCTCAAGGATAAAGTTTTGAAATTATAGGTGAATAAATGGAATATGTTATTTTGGTTAACTAAGCATTTTCTTATACCATGTAGTTCTCACATTCCTCCAATTAGATGCTGTCATAAATCATGTAGGCATTCTTATTGATAATTCTTTATCTTCTGACCATCATATCTCCAGGTAGCTCAAGTCTTCTATCTGGCTCAACTACCTTTTCCTCTAGATCTAACAAAGACATAGTTCTTCTTTACTTGTACCATAGCAGACTCATTATTGAATAGAATTTCCCTTTTGGTATGTATTTCTCTAAATATGTCACTCAACTTGAGAGGCCTCAATGATTTCTAACCAAAAAGATCAGTGGCCTCAAAAATCTTAGTTGTCAGAACTGACTGGTAACTTTTTCTCTGTACTTAGTCTTGTATAGACTTTTCCATCGTGATCAATTTCTAGCCTTTTGAGCCATGAAATTTATGTGTTCCTTCACAGAACAAATGGTTCCTCAAATGCATAATTAAACAAATGAAATCTTCATCAATAGATTCATATTGTAATGCACCACTTAGCTCTAGAACAAACTTCCACTACGTAATAATCACACAAGCAGACTAGCCTCCTTTAAGGTAAATTTACGTAACTGGAAGGGCAGCCTCAAATTCTTATCCACTTCTGTATTGCATTGTCTTCCTAGCGGCTGCAGACAACTTTTGAATATGGTTTACTGGTTATGCCAGTAATGATCTTTGGACTGATTGCCTTGTACTTACCTATGAACCTATGAACAATAGGCTGGGTGCAGTCAACCTAAATGGCTAATTATCTATCCACCTATCTATCAGACTAAAATAATACTGCCCTGAACTAACATAATACAGAACACAGATCCTGATTTAGTTTCAGTTCATATGACATGATAAGCTACTGTGATAATTAGAAAATTACTTTTTATATTTAATTCTAAATCTTACATGGATCTAGCTTTTGTGGTTAATACTGACTGTTGTTACACAGGAAGAACTTTCCCAATGCAGGGGTTGGACTTATGTATTTATTTTTCTTTCTTTGCTTGCTTGTCTGCCTGCCTGTCTTGTCAGTCTGTCTACGTGTATATTAACTACTCTACGGTATTTAACTGTTTTCCTGACTGGATTCTCCACAACGTATTTGAGGAGCAATAAGGTATTATGCCTATGGGTGGATTGTATAGCTAAGTCATTATTCAGATTAAATGAGCTATTAAGTACACACTTGTAGTCTGTACTAAGTCCATTAAATGTCTTCATGGCCATGGTGCTGCACTTTGAAACATTCATCTACTCTTAAACAGCAGAAATGTGTTTAAATGAAATATGTATTAGACAACTGCATATAATTATTTTCAAACTTATTCCAGCTTTCTAATTTGCATCATTCCTTACTTGTATTTTGATTTTTATTCTTTGTCACACAAGTATATCTCTATGAAATCAGTTCAAGTAACAAACCTAGTACAGTCATTATGCATAACCTGTATGTCCACTGTGGACAGGCTGGGACCTCTTCTTTTCATGCATTATCTTTTCCTCTGAAAAAATGTTTCTAGGCTGAATGCTGGAACTGCCCTTTGCAGTTTCAGAGTACTGTCTCATCTTTCCACAAACTTACAGTGAATGCTTGTCTGGGAGCTTTAGTTTACTTGCATGCTTCTGTTGGTAAAGACCATGCAGCATAGTATCTGCTTCAACTTTACATGTGTTATTGGTATCAGAACAGCTTCCAAATTATTTATTATTTTGTTTCTTTAATCATAAATCATACAAAGAGGAGCAGTCACTGTGACACATGCTGATATAATTTCATTTAAGTATTTATGTGCATACACTGGGTATCACAGTGAAAATAAAGATAATGTGCGAAATCTGAATTGTTTAATTTCATTATTTAGATAGCATAGCTAAAAGTGAACCATGGGCCTAAAACACATAGATGAAATAATTGTTAGCATACAAGCATGTTTTTTTCTACTTCATTTTTTTAACAATAAAGCTATGTTTCTTAAAACTGAGAGCATCTTCTGTTAATGGTTTGAGCAACTTGTTGAGAGTAGTTGTTTATATATATATATATATATATATATATATATATATATAGATATATATATATATAGATATATATATTTATATTCACTTTATATGCTCTAAATCCTGGAATATTGAATTTCAGAATCTCGAGCCCATAAAGTGGAAAACCTAAAACACCGAACACTCAGAAGCGGGAAATTCAAAATCGTGACTTCTATACAACACACACACCACACACATACATATACACATACATTCCTCCCCACAAACAAACACACAACCCAATCCTAAGTACAAGCAGGGGGCAAGCCCCCCTGCACCCCCCCAAGTGGAGGGATGCGTCCCCCACATCCCCCTACTTACATATACTAACTCCAAGGTTGCACTACATACACAAACACACAAAACACCACCACACACACACACCACAGTAACAAAACACACTAACACACACTACAGCCCCTACTCAAAACCTTTAAAACATAAACACTTACCTGAATCCATGAACACAGTGCAACACCAGAACCGCTAATTCAACATCTCCGAAATGCGAGATTTTGAATTTTGCGCTTCTGAATGTTTGGTGTTTTAGGTTTTCCACTTTATGGGCTCGAGATTCTGAAATTCGATATTTCAGGATTTCGAGCATATAAAGTGAAGCCATATATATATATGTAGATAGATATAGATAGATATACATTTATTAATTAATTTTATGCAATTGATGTTGTACAAGTATCAAGTTAATGTAACTTTATGGGCTCGAGATTCTGAAATTCGATATTTCAGGATTTCGAGCATATAAAGTGAATCCATATACATATATATATATATATATATATATGTAGATAGATATACATTTATTAATTAATTGTATGCAATTGAATTTGCACAAGTATCAAGTTAATGTAACATTTTTGCTGTCATTTTCAGATGCACAAACAAGAACCTTGAAGATTACCTCCAGATAAGCTGTTTGCTTTGTGTCCTGAACCATCAGCAACAGTTGCAAAATCAGCTTCACAGTTACGGGATTCCTCTACTTGGAAGTCAAGAAATGTTAGCTGCAAAAAGAAAATGTATATTATTATGAGTGAAGAGTTAATCCGACTCATCCAAAAATGTGTTTAAGAACTGCACTTTAAAATTCATCACTTGTCAATAAACTTTCTGAAAAACTATCCAGTAGCTCTGGAGCCTGGATATTTTAATCCATTATACCTTACTCACTGGCCTAGCTTACCCTGCTGTTCATACTCTTTAAGATCCTACTAGCTCTCATCCAAATATTCATATTTACCTGCTTTAAATGGTTAGATGATAAGCAGAGCAAGGATGTTTTAATTATCAAAAAAATATTGACTTATTACAGCGACATGTCTTTCAATCAAGTAAGAGCACGCAGCCAGGTTTCTGAATGCATGCATGTTACATTAATAGTGTTTGTTCTTCTGCTGGCCTCCTTTGCACTGATACAACAATCCACCTTGTCCCAGTATTGCAGAGAAACATGCTTCAATATTAAAAATAAGAGCATAATGTGAGTAAACTAATGAGAAACTTTACTGCACTACTAAGGTGAAAGTTGAGCGCTTTCATCAAATAAACTGGCAAGCCTTTGTACTTCGCTATAGACGTCTTCAGATCAATGAAACTGCCAGAATAACAGCATTTCTCTTAAATAGATTTCTTAAATCTATTGTTTATTTATTTATTTATTTACATTTGTTTACCAAGTAGTGTCTGAGGAGATCCAGGGAGAAAATCTCCAACAAGAAAATTAACAATATAACAGCAGTGGTAAAAATATAGTGGAGTATCACATACTGTGTAAAAACAGCAATATTTGATAAGAGCTTATTTTATTTTATTACAATATTTGATAAAAGATTACAAGGATGCGGGTTCATAATATATTATTGAATATAGAAGTCTTGAAAACAAAACAGACAAACAGTAATTTGCTGCCTCAAAGAACCTTATAAGTTGGTACATATACAGAGTTGATTTAGTAGAATAAGAGACAAACTGCAGAGTAAGAGATGAACGTATACAGAGTTGATTTATTAATAAGAAGCAAACTGCAGAGTAAGAGATGAACTGTGTTATAATCACGTTACATTCTAACACTTTAAACTCCCCATCACCAAGATTAAAACTGTGATGCACCTGTCAATCAGGGTGTGATGTAGGCGTCAGGGACAGATAAGGGTAAGGGGTGGATGTAAGGTATAGGAAGGGAAAGGTTGAGATAATGGGAAATAAGTTTGACATCTTAATTTGAAATGGAAAAAATTGAATGGATTGCTTGGGATGAGGAGATTGGATGTACACTTTCACCTTGATGCAGGGATTTATCAGGCCAAGTGCATGACATCTGGTGATAGGGATGCAAGGTCTATAGGAAGGGATGAACACTCATGGGGGGGGGGTGAAGAAATTGTAGAGGTCTACCTGAAGGGAGGAGTATGGGTAATGGGAAGGACTTAGGACTTGGAGAAGAAAATCATACTTATAGAAAATGATCACGTCAACTCCTAGGATGTGGGAGTAATCCATCTATGGTAAACTAAAATAAAATCACATACAGAACTAACTAGGTAAGTTAACTACATGCAGGAAGAATAACATGACTGAAAATCTATTCCACGTTTCTTTCAAATTGATGGGACATAGTTTTCAGAGAGAGACCTGTTTATTAGGATGGATAGGGAGAAATCTAAAGCCTTAGCAGAGATTTTTAAATATTGAATTGGATGTCAGCACTTAATGGTACTTCCTAACGTTTGTTTAGAATGGTGTTGTAGAAGTGGATATTGGCTGGAAATTAAAATATTGTGATTGGCTGTGGTGGGTGGAGGTAGGAAGAGAGGAGAAGTAGTGGGATTGTCAATGAGGGACTACACAGATTGGTTAAAATAAGAGTTCATCTGGGATGGGATTAAATCTTTTGTACTGGTTGTTGTAGGAGATGGTATGGGAGAATGACCTGGGTGTAGTAGTTTATTTATAGAGGACCAGAAAAGCTTTATGTTATTTTTTTAACTCACATTTAAGTTTGTATAGTTATGTTGTTTATCGAGCTTGATACAATGTTTTGTGCAGTTCCTTAGCTGCCTGACAGAATGTAAGGTATTCTGTTTTTCAGCCATTTTTTCCAGGCTTTATTTCTTTGATGGCTAAGATGTTTTGTTTCATTGTTTAACCATAGAACATTACTCTCCCAGTCTATACTGGAGAAAGAAAAATATGGAAAATTTGTGAGAAATCTCCTTCCTCTTATCTCAGGACCACAATGAAAATATAAAGTGGAGTATGAGTTTAAGGACATTACAAATATCAAGGGAAACCACAAATCTTTCTTTAACTATGTCAGGAAATTAAGGAATAAGCTCAGTCATAAAAATATCATGCATTCTGAATCCAAGGATACAGCCAATACTAGCAGACACATTTAGTGCTAATTTTACCTGACTTACTATATTGTTGACCCAATGTCCCTGAAAATGTATTTTCACTTGAAGTTACACTGGAACATTGTTTAGAATCCCTGTCAAAGGTTAAAAATAATACTTCCATGGGACCAGATAACATATCAGGCTACATGCTAAACTTAGTTTTATCCAGTGGCGACTGGTGACTTCAAATCAAAGGGGGGGGGGCTACAGGAGACAGCTGAATGGGTGGGGCCAATGGGAAGAAGTATGACCAACTAGGTAGAGGTAGAGCTAGGCTCAAAACCACAAAAACTGGAACTTTAATTAAATATGCTGCCCTGGGTGTCAAGCCATCAATATGAGAGTCCGATCAAGACAAAATGAAGTATAGAAGAAAAAAAAATTATTGCAATGCATTGGCTACATGACAGCTTAATTAATATCTAGATGGAAACTAAAAGGTTGTGAGGCATGAAAAATGTTACTTTTTAAATACATTACTGGAATGCCAGTCAAAATCAAGTATAAAAAAACAAGCAGCACTTAACTCAAACCACTTCTTGCACTGCAGTTCTAATTATAATTTATATTCAGCTTTACAAAAGTACCAAGTAACATGCTGAAAGCAGCCATCTCTGATATCCCCCACTTGTAAAAATGTTTCTTATCCAAAAAAGACCTGCTGTCTGACAACAACTATCTACTTGTTTCATGGGGAAAACTTGGTCAAAGTAAAAAATGAACAGCAAACAAGAAACAAGCTCAAGATAAATTGCACAAAGGATTATTGCACAGGTTATAGACCACACATGATAGATTGGCATTCTGTTTAGTTTACAGGTAAAGCCTGCAAAGATTACTGCAAGTCTCCAACAAATGTAATGAGCTTCTGAAAATATTTCAATTGTGTCCTTTATTACAAATACTGTCATATGCATTTCAATACCTAAGACTTATGCGTAATCTAGTTATGTAAATATTCTGTGCATGGCAACAACAAAAAGGCTTTCAGTGTTGGTAATTCTTTAACAGTATGCTTATTAAAGCTTACTTGCATCTTACAATCTCAGACAAGCTTACTCAATGGTCATTAAAGCATTGCTACTTAAACACAGTGCAACAGGCACTGCAAACAGCATGCATTTTCTGAATAATAAGAAGCATAAATCAACAGTATAAAAATATGACAGAAAACTATAACATTCTGCAAGATCAAGGACAGATGAAACGCCACTGTAGTAGTTTTGTCTACCTTGGATAGAGGGATACTCTGCACACTTACACTGCATAACTTCCAATAATCGACCTTTCTTTTCTGGGCGGGATGAAATGCTTCATTTTCCCCTTCAAACCTGATCAATGGCTTAGGTCCTCTTATACAGAGTGAAGAATTCAACTGATTATGAAAGACTTAAGGCAGCACATACACCTCCATAGCAAACTCTGAAAATAAAAGTAGAGGCTGACATCTACTAAAAGTTGTTGAGAAATAGAGTGCCACCCCACCAAATCAAATAAAAGCATAAAATTAGTTCTACTTAGGAGGATATAGGAACACTCTTCACCTTGACCTTGGAAAAGAAAGTAACCCACAGCTTGACAAAGTAACTCAGGAAAACAGAGCCAAGGCCACAACTTTTATGGGACACTAAGAATTAAAACAAACTAGACAAAAATAAAAAATGGTTAATAGTTCAAACCTCCTCCAAAAGAGAAGCAGCTGCAAGGTTGACAATTACTAGTGCCAAAAAAATGTCCAAATCCTGACACTTCAAATGTCAGCCATCTAAACACAAATAGTTTATGCTGCAAAAAGTCTCAATATCAACCCCTATTTCATGCAAATAAACACAATAGCTGACCATCGGTTAGGCACATTTGGAAGAAAACTATATTATGGTTGCATTCTCTTCATCTTCTCTGTTTTCCCCCTCTTATGTGGTATCAGGCAAATCATCAGTGGCAGTTAAACTGGGACAGGCATCAGACAGTAATAACCAACAAACATGAACTACAGCCAATTGATTCAGTTTCAGTAAGCAGATTACCATGGAGTGAAGTTAAAACTGCGAGAAACGTTGCTCTGATATGGAAAAATACAAACTTTACCAGTACTTACATACAGTACCAGCTAAACTCAAACACATGCAACATTCTCTCCTGTCCATTCAAGTGTAACAACACACAGAAACACTAGTTATAACAAATACTGAAACTAAACATAAAGCATATTGAAGTATTTTGGCATTACAGTATACACATCTAAAACACAAACATCCCTAGTAATACTACAGGTGGAGGTAAACCAAAGCTAAAGCTCTCTGGGAATGAAAAACTCCACCACTCACCCTACTCACACACAAGAATTATTCATTTCCATGCATTCATATAGTAGACTGCAATTAATCATTAATTAAAATGTATATTCACCCCTTGCCTTCTTTACATAGTATATTAAAATTTACTCTTGCCAGCAAACATCTATAAACACTGCATATGCCAGCCGAATCTCAAAACTTTTTCTACTCTGTTAGCACGCGTCTGATACATACATGTAAAGCAATAACTTGAGAACCCTACACATAAAACACAAAGGAAACAGGCTGCATGTTTATAATGCTGAGTTAGGTATGTAACTCATGAACACAAATAAAAACAAGTGCATGAACAGCACCACATATTAGATCCCAAATGGGATTTCTTCTCAACCTACTCGTGAAACACAATGTTACAATCAAACAACATTACAATGGTTTCTTGTAATACCCCCACTTTTTTAACTACTTCATTTTAATAAATGTCCAGCTTATTGTTTACAACTGTAATGAAAATATAAGAAGCCAATGCCCAATTTTCAATCGTCATCTAGGCCTACATTTCCCCAAATCACTCCACCTAAGTAATGGCGTTCAGTGCAAACATACTGAAATTTTATTACTTTAAAAAGAAATACTGCCAGCTAGTGCAACAGAAACAGAACTGACAACATCTTCCTTCATGCTAAGCAGCTGCCATAACCAAACAATACACCTTTTCCACAGAAGTTAAGTCTGAATTCATTGAGCTCCATCACCAGTCAGCCCAGTCAGGATGGCAATGGGAGCAGTCAGCCATTTTCCCTCAGAAGTCAAGCCCAGCAACCAGCTTTGGCCACCTAATATACAGCTAGTATGTGCATGCTTATACGTATATAAACACTGAACACAATATCTCAATTCAAAACCAGACAAAGGGAAGTAACGCAACGTGAACAGTAAAACTAATCTTAACTGACATCCTGCTTCCAGTAAACATCAATGGACCATTTTAAATGTTCTAACAACTTCCTTGCCCATTTACCATAAATAACACACATTCTCTTTGAAAACTTGCTGGAGTTATTTTGGTATGCATAGTTACACACACACACACACACACACACACACACACACACACACACACACACACACACACACACACTTACCTGAGTTTGGAGTCTGTCTGTAGCAGCTTCAATGTCACCAGTCCCGTGCAAAAAGGTAAAAGGTCCTGTCCTTCCCACAAGAGCAGGCTCCAGCCTGCAGACATTGCAGTCTGATTCCCTTCTGCATAGATCTTTGGGCATTAGACTACAGAGATGCCTTCTTCCTGATTAGAACTGCTGTGTAACCAGTCCTGATTCCTGCGAGTTCCAGGAATGCTGAGCACATATGTGTGGAGTTCTAGAGCTCACTATCATTTTTTTTTTCTTTTCAGTTTACAGCTTGGGGGCTGCAATCCTGCAGTCCTATAGCACAAGCCAACCCTGGTTTTATCCTAACTACAATGTCTGCACCTAATGCCAGGAAAAGAGACTCTGTGACTCTTCTAGTCTAGTGTGGCCCTGTGATGCTCCTAGGCTAGTGTGTCCCCTCTACAGACCAGGGTAATTACAGGCCGATCAGTCTCATCAGCTTTATATGCAAAGTTCGCTCCTGCAAACACAGGCAACTTAGCTGATCTAGACCTTAATCAGTTTGGCTTTGTGAAGGTCAGGTTCTGTCACCTGAACCTTGAAAAGATTATATAGGTCAAAAACAGTGTTCAGTCTATGCATACCCTCATTTCAATCTGGCCAAGGCTTTTGACACTATCCCTTATGCTGGTAGTACTAAAAAATTAGACAAACGTAGTGCAAATCCCAAGATTGTCTGCTAGATTGCAAACTAGATGTCCAACATATCCAAGGACATGAAATTGATGGTACTTTGAGCACAAAACTGTAATTTGTCAGGTACCACAGGAATCAATACTGGGCCCTCTTCTGTTTGATGTTTATTTTACAGACATCCAAGTCAATATCTCAAAAGCGTGGTTCATGGAGTTTGCTGATAACTGCAAACCAGGTACTATCATTTGCTCAACAGCTCCTGCTAGATAAACAAGGTGGATATGTATGCATGGCTATACGGCTAAGAGAAATCTTTTTATATGGTTTGGTTGAAACCAGGTGAATAAATAGCACCCATATTTATTATCCGATATCTCTCATTTTAATGAAGCAATTCCTGTTTATCATATTTATTTGGACTGCTACCAACTTTATCAAATTTCTTCAATATAAAACTGCAGCACAGTGTAAAAGTCTGTGTTTAACAAATGCACTATGTTCAATATTGCAGACCAAATCACTCAGATGTAAAGACACAGTCAGAAAGGCTTAATGTGAGAGGGAAGCCTTAACCTGGATGGTTCTTCCCTCATGGCAAGTATTTTTAATTCATATACTGACCTATCACTGATGTTTCACACTAGTGGAAGCCTTATCATGGATGTTTTTCTCACTGGTAGAGCCAAATCCTAATGCAGCAATCCGGGGGGGGGGGTGGTGAAGTATATTTCTTAACCATGTATTTCCAACCTCCTCAGAAATGGGAGCGGTTCCTGATTTACACTGGTAAGTGACTCACAGAATTGGTTGCCAACATAAAATATCACTGTTAGAAGAAAAAGTGAACACTATTTTAAAAAGAAGGCAGTTACCCATTCACTTCTATAGAAACAGAGACAGTGCATATATTTTCAACAAAGATGTGGGGGTGAGGGTGTCTAGTAATGTGTCTAGGGGCATAAATGAAGCTGGATGAATGTGTGTGTGTGTGTGTGTGTGTGTGTGTGTGTGTGTGTGTGTGTGTGTGTGCGTGCATGTGTAGAGGTCAGTCTTTGCTAACAGAATACATGGGTCATCAGGGAAAGCACTACCTGATGTTAGGTCTGACTGGGCTCATGTTAAAATAGTATGATTCAGAGATAAACTAATAAGCTAATAATGTGGTATTTTTCTTTGCAACTATAGAGGTCTCTGAATCACATTTTATCACCATTGCAGAAATTGGCCTACATGCATTATGTAATGAACCTGAGTGGTGAGGCTTTCTGAATCTTAGGGACTTTTTGTTTAAGGTGCTTGTTTATCTTGCATTTGGACTGATTATTGCTGATGTTATTTATTTCAATTCATTTTCAGTATTCCTACATAAAATATATGAAAATATTAATAATATAATTATAAGACAAACAGGTAACAGGAGTGCTGGTCAGGACGCTGCTCGTACGGATGCAGGAAGTCAATAGTTCAATAACAGCAGAAACAGCGAGCTCAGTGCAATACTTCTTTATTTCAACCACCAAAAGTCTAAAGAACAAGATAAATCCACAGGAATATCCACAGTTAAGCGCTTTCGATTGGTACAACCAATCTTCCTCAGAACTGATGCCATTAAAATTAATTGAGCTTATATACACTACACTCTTGCCACAATTCAAAAAGTGCGCCAAATCTCTTAAAGGAACAACATCCTTAGATATAAAACTATAAGAATCCTGTATATGTACAGACTAATTTCATCTACAAAACAATATAGATGCTATTAAACTAAACACACTGAAATACTAAACATAATATCAAGATAAAATTGCAAAAAAATATATGTGTTTTTATATATTTTTTTTTATATCAAATATAAAACTAGCTTAGAATATTTACATATAGTGTAAGATAATGTGTCTAAATACATATTCCAATTCATATATACCGATTAATATAAAAACTATATAGATGTAAATATAAATATAAATATGAAATGTAAATGATGAACATAAACATTACACAATACATAAATATGGAATGTAAAACAGTATAACACTATACTATTCTAAAAACTTCTAAAAAATTCTAAAAACTGCTAGAATATCTCCCACTGAGCTTATCAAAAGTTAATTATTCAACAAGGAAAGGTTTGATGCTGATATGGTCATTAAGACCAGGATATCTAGTTGCATCAGTTTTATTTGCCATATACTCTCCTTGAGAGCTAATTCATTTTTCCAGTTGCCTTCAAACGTCTTAATTTGATCAATGATGGCAAATATAAAATTATGATTTTCCCCTTTCTCAAGCACATGCCTATATAATGCATTGGTGGTATCGTGTTTACTAATCTTATAATTATGTTCATATATTCGTTTTTTAATGCATCTCTCAGTTTTTCCAATGTAATAAGCCCTACATGCTGTGCAACAGGCAAGGTAGACCACCTTTTTACTATTGCAATTACCTCTTTTACATTTAATCACAGTATGGTTGATATCAGCTAATATTACTTTATCTGCTTCATTTATGTAGTGACACTGGCGGCATCTACCACATTTGGTACTACCTCGGGCATATTTATCTTTCGCTAGGTCCATCCTGTCTGTACGTTCCAAGAGTCTTTTGATATTAAGTGCTGCCTTGTATACAATCTTTGGTTTGTTTCCCAGCTTAATATCTAAACCATTTGAGTAAATGACATCCCAGTGTCTGTACAAAATTTCCTTAATATAATGTACATAGGGATTATAAGTAAGCACACATACTCTGTTGAAACTGTTGGTCACTTCCTTCGCCCTAATGTTATTTATGCCATCAATATCACCAAGTAACGGTTTGTACTTATTGCCCCATTCAGTAATAACAAATTGTGAAATTTTCTTAATCATCTTCATCGGGTATCCCCTGTTATGGAACATATTACACAGCAAATCTATATCCTCTTTCATAACGTCCTCACTGGAGGACATTCGTGCCGTCCTGATACATTGTCCCTTAATAATATTTTTAAACATATGAGGCGGATGGTTACTATTATAGGCAATAAAATCATTGGAATATGTAGGCTTTCTAAAAATTCTAGAAGCAAATCCAACATCTGTATGCCAAATAAGGGTGTCTAAATAGGCAGTCTCCTTAATACTGAAGTTATAGGTAAATTTCAAGAATTCAGTAGTGTTGTTGAGGAATTTAACAAACTCATGAATCTCATTCTCAGACCCCTTCCATAATATGAATAAATCATCCAGAAATCGGGCATAATATTCAACATTTTCATAGTATTTACTCTTGAACAAATATTCGGTTTCCCATTCTAACATGACCATGTTAGCAAATATAGGGGCGCAAGAAGCACCCATGGCCACCCCGATCTTTTGTCTGAAGAGTTCACCCTGAAAAGTTATATAGTTATGTTCCAACACCAGGGACATGAGTTCAGTAAGTAAACAAATCTTGTCCCAGGTGAAACCTGAAAACTTTCTGAGGCTATTGGAGAAAAACTCCAAACCTACATCCTTAGGTATACTAGTAAATAAATCAACCACATCAATGGTAATGAATATGTAGTCCTTATTCCATTTATCGGGTGTGAGGTTGTATAGAAAATGCCATGAATCTTTCATAATATGAGGCACTACTTTATATATATGTTTCGTCCAAGTGTCAATCAGGACTCCTATGTTATAGGTTTTAGATTTGGATCCTGACACTATTGGCCTATGCGGGGGGTTGTCCATAGATTTATGAATTTTGGGTATGCCTATAATCTTGGCCACCACCGGATAATCATTTCTTATAAACTTATATACTTCATCACTTATTCTGTTGTCTATCATATATTCCTCAATAATGAGATCAATTCTTTTATAACCTATATTAATTTGATTTTGTGATGTAACTTCATAATTTCCTGAATCATAGAGCCAATTATGCATTTTAGAGTTATAATCAGTAGTATAGCATACAACGATACCACCTCCCTTATCCGGCTTCATTATGCGTAGATCTTTATTCCATATTAAGCTGTTCAAACATATTCTTTCCTTCTGTGTAAGGTTATCCAGCCCTAAACTTTCTTTGATCCTGTTCTTTTTATAATTAGAGCAAAACCAGTATATATCTTTGCTCACTACCTGTTCATAACTGTGAATGGACTGGTTATTAGGGGGTATATAGGTACTTTGTTTCTTAAGGGTAACATTATTACTTACATTATCAACTGTACTGTTATCAAAATGCAGAGCCAGGTTAAGTCTTCTGCAATACAGTTTCACTTCCTTTATTGTATCTATTAAATTGAAATCAGAGGTTGGTATAAATTTCATTCCTTTGCTCATTAAGCTTACAAACTCATTATCAATTAAAATATCAGTATAGTTGTAAACTTTGAAACCATTGTATTCAGACATAACCTGGTGTGAATCTACTATATTTTTCTTCTTTTCTAATTGGGATGTATTTTTTCCATACTTGTGAACAAACACATCAAATAGTTCACGAAGATGTTCACTATGGATCTTTATACTATGAATAGCTTGACTAATATTGGACTCATTTGTCCCCTGCATATTACCAGATATTTCCTTATAATCACATTGTCTATTCATCAGTTCCATCTGTTGTTTTGGTTCCTTTGTTTGGGTGCCGGGAAAAATCTCCCCCCCCCGAAAATTTTCATCCCACTTAGCACTTCTTGGTCTTTCGTTAATACTGTAGATTCTTTCTCTGCCTTCATTCTTCTTTTCATTAGGCCATATGTATACTCTATTAATCTCATAACTTTCTTTGTCCCTCATTAATTTCCTATTCTTTCTATCAAAAATCACTTTCGTCTTTTCTTGTGTGTCCCTAAACTGTTTATTGTATAAATCCTTCCAGTTACTGAACTCGGAGTGCCTAATAATAGTATCATTCATACATTCAAGTTCATAAGTCAGATAACTAAGTTTTTCATCATTAAATTTGATAAGTGTTTTGATATAGGCAAAACCAAATTTGTCAAATAATTCATTAAATTCCCTTTTTACTTCCTTACTATGATAGATGCCTGAAGGAAGCTTGAAGAATCTAATACCTTTGGGAACTATCTTAGCATCAAGACATTTGGAAAGATATGCTAAATCCATTTTGTATTTTTATATATAGCCAACTTCTTACCAAAATTATATATCATTTCCTTAATAGTATTATGTTTAAAATCATGCATGTTAAAATTTTCATTTGTAACTACATTCACATTTGGTTCAAAAACATAATCATCAGATAGAAACTGATCCATTTGGTACATAGATGTATTAGAATTAGAATTATTATGTAAATTCTGCTTTTGTTTGTGCACATGCAAGTCCTGTCCATGTCTTTGAGTTGTCTCTTTTCTTACAAATGGACTGTTGGCTTGCATAAATAACTTCCCAGTACCTTTATGTCCATCACGTTTAGTGTTGCCATATTGTTTCGCTATTACTTTTTCTTTAGGTCTAGCACCGAGTGTTTCATGATTACTTTTAATGAAACTAAAGTCAAAAGTGCAGTCATTCCCTAATGAATGGCATAATAAATTACTAGACTGAATATCTCGATTAGTGGACATACAAAAATTATCCTGCGAACGAGCTTCGGATAATTCAGGCAAGTCAATTTGTTCATTATGTTCTAAAATGTCCGTTTCCTGCAACAAAACTGGAAAAGCCCGTTCAGGAGTGTCGTTAATGGAAGGTTCCGTAATAAGGTCTTGCACAATAATACAGTCCCGTTGTAGTGTACCATTTACATCTAGTCTCTCTTTCAATTTTAAAAAATCTTTCGGTTTATCAATAGTTCCACAAGATTTACTAAATTTATCATTAGTAGCTGTAAAAAGAACCGTAGTGGAATTGCGTTGCTCACGCTGGTTGATATTTACCTTCCGCTCATCAGCTTGCTTATGTTCCGTAAGCAGTTCCATAACTAAAACAGTTAATTTGGATATATCATTTTGCAATGCCGAGACTTCGGCCCGTAAAGCACATACTTTCATACCCAACAATGAAGCAGGCGAACCCTCCACACTTCCGGCCATGTCAACACTAGGAACAGTAAAAAGGTAGCAAAACCAAAAGACAAACAGGTAACAGGAGTGCTGGTCAGGATGCTGCTCGTACGGATGCAGGAAGTCACTAGTTCAATAACAGCAGAAACAGCGAGCTCAGTGCAATACTTCTTTATTTCAACCACCAAAAGACTAAAGAACAAGATAAATCCACAGGAATATCCACAGTTAAGCGCTTTCGATTGGTACAACCAATCTTCCTCAGAACTGAAAACTAGCTTAGAATATTTACATATAGTGTAAGATAATGTGTCTAAATACATATTCCAATTCATATATACTGGTTAATATAAAAACTATATAGATGTAAATATAAATATAAATATGAAATGTAAATTAGTCCGTATATATTCTAAGCTAGTTTTATATTTGATATAAAAAAATATATATAAAAACACATATATTTTTTTGCAATTTTATCTTGATATTATGTTTAGTATTTCAGTGTGTTTAGTTTAATAGCATCTATATTGTTTTGTAGATGAAATTAGTCCGTACATATACAGGATTCTTATAGTTTTATATCTAAGGATGTTGTTCCTTTAAGAGATTTGGCGCACTTTTTGAATTGTGGCAAGAGTGTAGTGTATATAAGCTCAATTAATTTTAATGGCATCAGTTCTGAGGAAGATTGGTTGTACCAATCGAAAGCGCTTAACTGTGGATATTCCTGTGGATTTATCTTGTTCTTTAGACTTTTGGTGGTTGAAATAAAGAAGTATTGCACTGAGCTCGCTGTTTCTGCTGTTATTGAACTAGTGACTTCCTGCATCCGTACGAGCAGCGTCCTGACCAGCACTCCTGTTACCTGTTTGTCTTTTGGTTTTGCTACCTTTTTACTGTTCCTAGTGTTGACATGGCCGGAAGTGTGGAGGGTTCGCCTGCTTCATTGTCGGGTATGGAAGTATGTGCTTTACGGGCCGAAGTCTCGGCATTGCAAAATGATATATCCAAATTAACTGTTTTAGTTATGGAACTGCTTACGGAACATAAGCAAGCTGATGAGCGGAAGGTAAATATCAACCAGCGTGAGCAACGCAATTCCACTACGGTTCTTTTTACAGCTACTAATGATAAATTTAGTAAATCTTGTGGAACTATTGATAAACCGAAAGATTTTTTAAAATTGAAAGAGAGACTAGATGTAAATGGTACACTACAACGGGACTGTATTATTGTGCAAGACCTTATTACGGAACCTTCCATTAACGACACTCCTGAACGGGCTTTTCCAGTTTTGTTGCAGGAAACGGACATTTTAGAACATAATGAACAAATTGACTTGCCTGAATTATCCGAAGCTCGTTCGCAGGATAATTTTGTATGTCCACTAATCGAGATATTCAGTCTAGTAATTTATTATGCCATTCATTAGGGAATGACTGCACTTTTGACTTTAGTTTCATTAAAAGTAATCATGAAACACTCGGTGCTAGACCTAAAGAAAAAGTAATAGCGAAACAATATGGCAACACTAAACGTGATGGACATAAAGGTACTGGGAAGTTATTTATGCAAGCCAACAGTCCATTTGTAAGAAAAGAGACAACTCAAAGACATGGACAGGACTTGCATGTGCACAAACAAAAGCAGAATTTACATAATAATTCTAATTCTAATACATCTATGTACCAAATGGATCAGTTTCTATCTGATGATTATGTTTTTGAACCAAATGTGAATGTAGTTACAAATGAAAATTTTAACATGCATGATTTTAAACATAATACTATTAAGGAAATGATATATAATTTTGGTAAGAAGTTGGCTATATATAAAAATACAAAAATGGATTTAGCATATCTTTCCAAATGTCTTGATGCTAAGATAGTTCCCAAAGGTATTAGATTCTTCAAGCTTCCCTTAGGCATCTATCATAGTAAGGAAGTAAAAAGGGAATTTAATGAATTATTTGACAAATTTGGTTTTGCCTATATCAAAACACTTATCAAATTTAATGATGAAAAACTTAGTTATCTGACTTATGAACTTGAATGTATGAATGATACTATTATTAGGCACTCCGAGTTCAGTAACTGGAAGGATTTATACAATAAACAGTTTAGGGACACACAAGAAAAGACGAAAGTGATTTTTGATAGAAAGAATAGGAAATTAATGAGGGACAAAGAAAGTTATGAGATTAATAGAGTATACATATGGCCTAATGAAAAGAAGAATGAAGGCAGAGAAAGAATCTACAGTATTAACGAAAGACCAAGAAGTGCTAAGTGGGATGAAAATTTTCGGGGGGGGGAGATTTTTCCCGGCACCCAAACAAAGGAACCAAAACAACAGATGGAACTGATGAATAGACAATGTGATTATAAGGAAATATCTGGTAATATGCAGGGGACAAATGAGTCCAATATTAGTCAAGCTATTCATAGTATAAAGATCCATAGTGAACATCTTCGTGAACTATTTGATGTGTTTGTTCACAAGTATGGAAAAATACATCCGAATTAGAAAAGAAGAAAAATATAGTAGATTCACACCAGGTTATGTCTGAATACAATGGTTTCAAAGTTTACAACTATACTGATATTTTAATTGATAATGAGTTTGTAAGCTTAATGAGCAAAGGAATGAAATTTATACCAACCTCTGATTTCAATTTAATAGATACAATAAAGGAAGTGAAACTGTATTGCAGAAGACTTAACCTGGCTCTGCATTTTGATAACAGTACAGTTGATAATGTAAGTAATAATGTTACCCTTAAGAAACAAAGTACCTATATACCCCCTAATAACCAGTCCATTCACAGTTATGAACAGGTAGTGAGCAAATATATATACTGGTTTTGCTCTAATTATAAAAAGAACAGGATCAAAGAAAGTTTAGGGCTGGATAACCTTACACAGAAGGAAAGAATATGTTTGAACAGCTTAATATGGAATAAAGATCTACGCATAATGAAGCCGGATAAGGGAGGTGGTATCGTTGTATGCTATACTACTGATTATAACTCTAAAATGCATAATTGGCTCTATGATTCAGGAAATTATGAAGTTACATCACAAAATCAAATTAATATAGGTTATAAAAGAATTGATCTCATTATTGAGGAATATATGATAGACAACAGAATAAGTGATGAAGTATATAAGTTTATAAGAAATGATTATCCGGTGGTGGCCAAGATTATAGGCATACCCAAAATTCATAAATCTATGGACAACCCCCGCATAGGCCAATAGTGTCAGGATCCAAATCTAAAACCTATAACATAGGAGTCCTGATTGACACTTGGACGAAACATATATATAAAGTAGTGCCTCATATTATGAAAGATTCATGGCATTTTCTATACAACCTCACACCCGATAAATGGAATAAGGACTACATATTCATTACCATTGATGTGGTTGATTTATTTACTAGTATACCTAAGGATGTAGGTTTGGAGTTTTTCTCCAATAGCCTCAGAAAGTTTTCAGGTTTCACCTGGGACAAGATTTGTTTACTTACTGAACTCATGTCCCTGGTGTTGGAACATAACTATATAACTTTTCAGGGTGAACTCTTCAGACAAAAGATCGGGGTGGCCATGGGTGCTTCTTGCGCCTATATTTGCTAACATGGTCATGTTAGAATGGGAAACCGAATATTTGTTCAAGAGTAAATACTATGAAAAGGTTGAATATTATGCCCGATTTCTGGATGATTTATTCATATTATGGAAGGGGTCTGAGAATGAGATTCATGAGTTTGTTAAATTCCTCAACAACACTACTGAATTCTTGAAATTTACCTATAACTTCAGTATTAAGGAGACTGCCTATTTAGACACCCTTATTTGGCATACAGATGTTGGATTTGCTTCTAGAATTTTTAGAAAGCCTACATATTCCAATGATTTTATTGCCTATAATAGTAACCATCCGCCTCATATGTTTAAAAATATTATTAAGGGACAATGTATCAGGACGGCACGAATGTCCTCCAGTGAGGACGTTATGAAAGAGGATATAGATTTGCTGTGTAATATGTTCCATAACAGGGGATACCCGATGAAAATGATTAAGAAAATTTCACAATTTGTTACTACTGAATGGGGCAATAAGTACAAACCGTTACTTGGTGACATTGATGGCACAAATAACATTAGGGCGAAGGAAGTGACCAACAGTTTCAACAGAGTATGTGTGCTTACTTATAATCCCTATGTACATTATATTAAGGAAATTTTGTACAGACACTGGGATGTCATTTACTCAAATGGTTTAGATATTAAGCTGGGAAACAAACCAAAGATTGTATACAAGGCAGCACTTAATATCAAAAGACTCTTGGAACGTACAGACAGGATGGACCTAGCGAAAGATAAATATGCCCGAGGTAGTACCAAATGTGGTAGATGCCGCCAGTGTCACTACATAAATGAAGCAGATAAAGTAATATTAGCTGATATCAACCATACTGTGATTAAATGTAAAAGAGGTAATTGCAATAGTAAAAAGGTGGTCTACCTTGCCTGTTGCACAGCATGTAGGGCTTATTACATTGGAAAAACTGAGAGATGCATTAAAAACGAATATATGAACATAATTATAAGATTAGTAAACACGATACCACCAATGCATTATATAGGCATGTGCTTGAGAAAGGGGAAAATCATAATTTTATATTTGCCATCATTGATCAAATTAAGACGTTTGAAGGCAACTGGAAAAATGAATTAGCTCTCAAGGAGAGTATATGGCAAATAAAAACTGATGCAACTAGATATCCTGGTCTTAATGACCATATCAGCATCAAACCTTTCCTTGTTGAATAATTAACTTTTGATAAGCTCAGTGGGAGATATTCTAGCAGTTTTAGAATTTTTAGAAGTTTTAGAATAGTATAGTGTTATACTGTTTTACATTCCATATTTATGTATTGTGTAATGTTTATGTTCATCATTTACATTTCATATTTATATTTATATTTACATCTATATAGTTTTTATATTAATCGGTATATATGAATTGGAATATGTATTTAGACACATTATCTTACACTATATGTAAATATTCTAAGCTAGTTTTATATTTGATATAAAAAAATATATATAAAAACACATATATTTTTTTGCAATTTTATCTTGATATTATGTTTAGTATTTCAGTGTGTTTAGTTTAATAGCATCTATATTGTTTTGTAGATGAAATTAGTCCGTACATATACAGGATTCTTATAGTTTTATATCTAAGGATGTTGTTCCTTTAAGAGATTTGGCGCACTTTTTGAATTGTGGCAAGAGTGTAGTGTATATAAGCTCAATTAATTTTAATGGCATCAGTTCTGAGGAAGATTGGTTGTACCAATCGAAAGCGCTTAACTGTGGATATTCCTGTGGATTTATCTTGTTCTTTAGACTTTTGGTGGTTGAAATAAAGAAGTATTGCACTGAGCTCGCTGTTTCTGCTGTTATTGAACTAGTGACTTCCTGCATCCGTACGAGCAGCGTCCTGACCAGCACTCCTGTTACCTGTTTGTCTTTTGGTTTTGCTACCTTTTTACTGTTAATAATATAATTATCTTACTATTTAAAAATGGATTACTACCAATGTATGTGAACTTTGGTTATTGCCTTTATGTTTGGTTGATGATTCATTGATTGATGTGGCACCTTTTCTGTTATAAATGTGCTGTGGATTTACTAACCATCAATGAAAAAGATACTCTGTGGATCAAAACTTGCTTTGCTGTTTAAGCCCTTCCCAATAAGCATGAAACATTTCATAGCTAGAGCTCTCATGTTGGGTGGTTTATTATTTTCAATGGACATACATTTTTGGTTCCATGTATCAGTTTGGTGGTAGTATATTTATAAATGCACACACACACACACACACACACACACACACACACACACACACACACACACACACACACACACGTGTGTGTGTAGACATAGACGAGTTCTACATCCATGTACTCTAGATCCAAATCAAAATCCTTTTGATTGCTCCAAAGTGATAGATTTCCTATGGTCAGCTTGGGAATGTTTGCTGGCCAAACACCCCACTATAGATTACATAGCTGATAACAAATCAAAACTATAAGAATTTTTGTGCCAGTTTGTTATTTCAAATACAGATACGTTATAATGTATCTGATTCATAATATTAATCTCATTTGATGCATTTCTGGCTTATGGGAACAGAAATGCAACTAATACTTTTACAAGTAAATTCTTAAAAAATTGTCTGCATGCACCTCAGCAAAATAGTTACGTGGAATTAAAATGATCCAGTGACAATACTCCCAGTTGCTGTAAGAATTAGGATAGTTCATTGTTTGAATTACACCAGGCTTCATAAGTACAGCTTTTGTCTTGCAGCCAGATTCTGGAAATAAAGAAACAATCAGTTAGAATAATACAATGCAACAAAATCAAGCCATTCATCCTTCTTCTGTATATAACATTTGAACGCCATACTTTGGATTGTGAAATGATTATTACAGATTCTTTTATAATCAACTTTTCAAAATTATAGCTTATAAATTTATATTAAAAAAATGATATCTTCTCGGCTTATTTATTACAACCCAGTTGTGGTATTCATAAATATTTTCTGCAGTTGTGTAGTGCTATTACATGGTAAAAGCTAATTACCAAAATCCTACACGACTTTTAAACATAAGAAAGAAGTATCAATGGGCAAAACCAAGTGCAGGAAAACAAGAAATGTCAAAATAGTAAAAAAGCACAACTGGTAAACAAATAGAAACACAGTGATCATGGACTGAAACTATTATCTGAATAAAATGAGAGAGTTATTGAAGGAGATAAATACTTTTAAGAAGTTAACAAAGTATGAAATCACTGGCATTATATCAAAAGTTAAAACTGCTATAAATGATTTCTTCATGAATGGATTTTTAACTACTGAACTTTATTTTCTATGTTTCTGATCCAGTTGTACCTGTTATTTATAGTTTTCCAAAAATACACAAATCTACACAGATCCACCAATTTGAGAGATAGTGTTAGGAGCTGGTTTCAATATATGTAGATAAACAGTAGCGACCAATTTTATATACTTCTATATAAAGTCTAGATTCCTAGACTATTGAAGGATATTAATCATTTTTTAAGCCATCTGACACTAGTGCATAATGAAAATGCTGTAGATGATATTTTATTGGTGAGAGTAGATGTTAAATGTGCTTTTACAGCACAACCAAATGATTATGGAATTAATAATATATGTGTGCATCTCTGTCTATTATTAGTGAATGTTTTAATATAAGGATTACTTTACTGTGTACTTTAATTGAATTAATATTAGAAAATACAAGTAATCTCCTTGGTATCCCCAAAGTCTCAAAACAACCCATTAAAGTGTAGTGGGTCCAATAACAAAACAGTGTAAGAAACTTCTCTGTGTGGAAGATTTTCAGTCCATATATTTCTAGTTAATCACTGTATATTAATCAGATCAGACAATAGTAGTAGAAGTAGCGAACGAAAACTCGTCTTAAGTCAAAACAAAACAAAACAAAAAGTAATAATAGAAAATATATAATTGTACAGCATTACTAAGTATTCAAAAGTAATCCAAGCAAGGCAGGCAATCTGTTTCCAGTTGAAAATCCGTTATTAAGTACACAGACAAGCGATCCAAGTAAAACAAAAATAGAGTAATAACTTCCTCACAAGCTCTCTAAATATATATATATATACTTTTTATCAGGCATGGGAGCAGTTTATTGTGCTGTAAAACAAAGTGTTATTGGTACACATGTTAAATTCACATCCCTTCCCCCATCAGTGTGACATTCGAGCTGGTCCTGCCCTACTTAGTGGCTGTCATAATAATATATAACCCTTATGTACTTTAAATAAAATTATATAATGATTTGGTACCTCTTATTTAACCAAATTATTAAGTAGATTATTAAGTCTGTGATTTTATTCAAGACAATATACTACATGGCTGGAAATATATCAACCTTACTTCATTTGGCAATCAAAATATATATATAAATATATACATATACATTTTGCATGTAAAAATCAATTTCTATTTTTATAACCTATTGTTAACAAAGATCGCTTTTGTCCTTCTAGACTTCTTCTAGTCTGTGTACAAGAACCCTAAAAAACTATATAATTGTATAATTATTTAGCATTGTTATTACACACCATTTTGAATAAAGTGGAAAAAAGAACCAGAATAAAATAAAAATAAGAAAAAATGTATGTATGATGATGGAAACAAAATATACACTTAAATTTCAACTGATTTAAAATGGTATTTAAAACCAATTTGTAGAATAAAATAAAATAAAATACAATTAGTCATGTAAACAATGTGGCAATTTTTTAAGTTCCAGTGCACTTTTAATTGAACAGTAGTAGTTTAGTCCAGGCTTCCTAAAAGAGTTCAGCTTTAATTGCCACATGAGTTCATGTTTCTCCAGAATATTCGGGATGTCTCCTTCAAGATGACCATGTCTATGCAATCCAGGATCTGGAACTTAAAACCTGTGTGTCTTTTATGAAGAGAAAGGTGTTTGGCTAGTGCATTATTTTTACATCCAGAGCGGATTTCTGACAGATGACATGAAATCCTACGCTTGACCAAAGCACCTTCACTCAACCTCCCCAGTAGAAAAATAAGTAATTCCACAGAGAATAACAAATGCAAAAATAGCTGCATCCTGACATACACTTTGGATTATCACTGTATCAAAAATATTATTGAAGAAAACTGGGACATTGTCACAGGAATCCCTTTTCTGATTAACATCTTAGGTGAAGCCCCATCATTATAGGAAGGCCAGGAACATTAGAAGTTTTGTTGAATTTAAACCTAGACCATGTGAGAAAAGCACTAAAAGATATGAAACTAATTGTACATTTTGTATATTTATACAGGAAGGCGATAGTTTTTATTGCCCTTATTTAAAGAAGATCATTAAAACCAGTGCAGGTGGCGACTGTAACACTAAAAAAGTAATTTACAGGGCACAGTGCAACGAATGTGATGCATTCTATGTGGGCAAGACTGTAAATAAACTCAAGCGTGTACCAATAACACTTTGTTTTACAGCACAATAAACCACTCCCATGCCTGATAAAAAGTGTGTGTGTGTATATATATATATATATATATATATATATATATATATATATATATATATATAAAGCTTGTGAGGAAATTATTACTCTATTTTTGTTTTACTTGGATCGCTTGTCTGTGTACTTAATAAAGGATATTCAACTAGAAACAGACTGCCTGCCTTGCTTGGATTACTTTCGAATACTTAGTAATGCTGTACAATTATATATTTTCTATTATTACTTTTTGTTTTGTTTTGTTTTGACTTAAGGCGAGTTTATGTTCACTACTTCTACTACTATTGTCTGATCTGATTAATATACAGTGATTAACTAGAAATATATTGACTGAAAATCTTCCACACAGAGAATATTAGAAAATAAGGACATTTATTTGAAAATGATTTTTTTCAACAGTACACTGAGATAGCAATAAACACAGCATGTGCCAATAGTCATGCTATTACTTGAATGGGAGAGTACATTTTTATTACAGGGACATACACTCTCACAGTATGTAAATTGTTATTCTATGTTTGGATGAATGATTCAACAATCTCGCTTCTAAACTAAAATCTTGCACATTAGCTGCAGACTAGCTATCTGGTGACTTTCTACAACTAGTGACTACTTCCATCGCTTACCCTATATCTATTCTCATTAATTGTTCTGTCTCTGAACATTATGTACCACTCCTCTGGAAAATATCTCAAGTCATACCCTTACATAAAGGCAGTCCTTCTACTGATGTATCCAACTACAGACCCATAGCCATTTTGTCACCACTTGCCAAAATCTTAGAAAAATGCATATACAAATAGATCTTGGACCACTTTCTGTCAAATAATCTATAATCTAATGTACAACATTGCTTTTGACCTAGGCATAGCACAAGTACAGCTCTAATTAGCTTTATTAATACCGTAAATCAACTCAAAACCAAAAATAACTAGTCTCTGCTACCTTCCTAGATATGTCAAAAGCATTTTACACTGTATCTCCTCAAATACTTCTCAACAAACTGGCTTTCTACCACTGTAGCTCTGAAGCCCTAAGCTGGTTTCATAGCTACCTGTTAGATAGGAAACAAGCCACTAACTCATCCACCAGCTCCCTATATATATAGGAGTCCCACAAGGATCTATCCTTGGCCCACTTCTCTTTACAGTTTTTACCAATGACCTACACTCCCCAGCAAATCCAGCCTCAATCATACAATATGCTGATGATGCTTCTCTTATCTGCTCTGCCACCCCCCCATCAAGAAACTCCAAGAAAAAACTCAAGCAGCCCTCCACAATATTGAAAACTACTTAACAGCCCATCAACTTATACTTCACGCCAATAAAACCAAGATTATGGTCTTCTATAATACCTCAACAACAACCAACCAGCCACCTATCTCTATTTCCTCCTCCAATGGCACAAAAATAGAACCTGTTGAACATACAAAACTTCTTGGTGTCACAATTGATAGTGGACTTAAGTTTGATAAACACCTTGTACTAACAATTAAAAAGGTTCATGTCAAACTGGGCTCTCTCTATACTGCTAAATCGTATCTTACTGACCATGCCAGACTTGCAACAGCCAGAACCTATCTCTTATCTTCCCTGCTTTACTGTTGACAAATATTTACCGATCTTTGCAAATCTAAACTGACTAGCCTTGAATCTTGCTATAACAAAATAGCCAAATTCGCCGCTAATCAGTCTCAAAGATCTTACCATTGCACTGCCCTTCTCCAGCTGAACTGAATAGAGCTCCCTCGCCTGCTTACTCTGATTCAGCTACAAACTGTCCATACAGTCTTAAACAAACCTGACAACTGCCCAGCTCTATCTGACCTTGTCCAACCCTACACTAACCTAAACTTTCTTAGATCTGCTGATAAAGTATTGTTGAAAGTTAATAAAACCCAAAACTCTCACGGCATCTCCTTATACTCTCATATCATTGCCAAACACTGGAATTCTCTACCTCACCATATTCTGTCCATCAATGATACACATTCATTTAAACAGTCCCTAAAGGAATATTTCACCAAACATAGGCTTTGCTTATGTTCTTCACCAGGCTAACTAATTTAACCTTTTACTGTCTAACTTCCTTCTCTCCACCACTCATTGTCAAGGAACTTGCATTTTAACTCCTATTGCAATTGTCATATGTACAAATCTTACTTGCAGCTTTTCTCCCGGCATCTCCGCTGAAAACAGGGTCTGGCCCTGTCGAACATTACTCGGTTATCAAGTGTAAATAAATAAATAAATAAATAATAAACATAATTGCAGCAATTTATACAGCATCTACATACAACTATGGGCCGGATTAATGAATTCTTACACTAAGTGTACCATAAGTGTACACCATTCTGAGCGAATAGACAACACAGGCATAACTCAACTTTCAATCTCCTAATTTTAGTTGCCCTACTGAATGTTTTGTAGCCTTAAATATTAAAGGGAATTCATAAAGGTAATCAGAATGTGTAGTCTATGTGTACACTTAGTTTAATCATTCTGAGTGAATAGACAGCACAAAACATGTGGTAGAGATATTCCTGAATACAGATTGTGTACAATTATTGTACACTTAGTGTAGATATTCATGAATCTGACCCTACATCTTTTCTAATACTGAGTTTTTAAATCTCACTGTTTCAAGAGATATGTCAAAAAGCTTTCACACATGAATCCATAGGAAAGCATTCAGAAAAATACTCTTTTAGCTAGAAACAGATTACATCCCAAATATTTATATAAGAACATAATTAAAGGACATTTGGAGAGGACATCAACATTGAATAGTAATGGTGCACACTTCACACTTTCCTTGGAGAATCTAAGGCAAGATTTACTTCAGAGAAGATATTCTGAAAGAGATATTAATAAATATTGTGCTGAGGTCCAAAATAATAGAGTCGGTAAAGTATGTCCCTTCTTTTGGGTATATTAGTGATACCAGTGAAGTTAGAACCTCTCTTGGGAATGCATGTGCATATGAGAAATTTCCATTAACTGATGCTTGAGGTAGTAATAATTTATGTGGAATTATGAAACAAAATTGACAAATTTGATTAGTAGATTCTGAAATGGGATGTCTCATTGGTGACAGTCCCCATTTTTCATTTAGGGACGGATTTTGTAAAGTTTGCGGAAGGTATTTACAGACAGAACAGCACGCCGAAGGAAGACACCAGTGCTGGATGCAATTTTAGAAAGCATGCTGAGAAGTACTCTGAGTACTTAGCTATTCAGTGTAAATAATTATGGATTACATGCATGCCCATCAGATTCTAAAAAAACATCAAGCATATCCAATGCAACTTAAGTGCGACAAACTGCAATGCTGACTGTTTCCACAATCTTTGGCATATGCTATAGCCTACAAGGAATGGAAGCTACTTCTGTGGATTCTGGCATATTCCATAACTATACAAAAAAAAAAAAAAAAGAAAACAAAAATGTAACTAGAAATTAATGAAATGCAACAGGCTGCAGTGATTCAAACCATAAGTGAGGCTGTACACCCTAAAAGGCAACCAGCAAGAGTCAGTGCAAGGCTGCAATTAAACAAGTGGTCTGACCAGTCTATAACTGACAGTAGCTAGACAGACAACTGGTGCAGGCTGTCTGCAGCATGTGTGCCCCACACATGTCTGTGCATACCCTGCAAGGAAATTCCATCCCCCCTGAAATCAAAGTGTGTCCCAGCCTGGGAGTACATGCATCTGGGATATTGAGAGATACAATGGGGATGCTGTAGGAGTGTCACAGACAGCTGTTAACTGTATCGAAGCAAACTTCCTGGCAGCAAAGAGCAGCAATATGGATGACTACATTCACTTTCATCCACCACCGTGGAGCAGAGAACTGTAATGCATCAGTTTTTACAGCATTGCAAACTTCATCCATGTACCTGGTACAATAGATTAAACACACATGCCTATCAAAGCACCAGTACTTCCTGAAGCAGAAATATACATAAACAGAAAGGGCTTGCCATCCCTGAACTGCCGGATTGCGTGTGCAGCAGATGGCAGCATAACAAACATCATGGCAACACACTCTGGAAGTGTCCATGATGCTGTTTAAAGGGAAATTGGACTGAGGGGATGCATTCCAACAAGGTGAAATACTTGAGGGACTGCTATTGGATAAGTACAGGAACAAAGCTAGGATGTAAGCTAAGGATACCCTTACCAACAATATCCATGCTGACCAAATGTGTGTTTACTCCCCACAAAAGGTGACTGTAGTTATCTACTCAAGCCATGGCTAATGATCCCATACCCATGAATCATTCAACCCTGCAATGGAAGCCAACAGGAGAGTGCATGCAACAATAAGAAACACCATAGAGCATGTGCTTGCTAGACTGAAGGCTAGGTTCAGATGTCTAGACACATCCAGGGGTGCACTACCATGCTGCCCAAAATGCTGAGTAGGGTACATGGTGGTCTACCAGCTGTAGGTATGGGTGAGCTACTCCAAGAAACCCAAATGTATGAATATGAGATGCAACAGGTATGAGAAGAGGAGCAGGAGGACATAGTGGCAGAAGACACAGATGTAGACAACATAGGATGTGACCACAAGTGCAGGCCCAAACAAAATGACAGCATCTGATACATAACTTTGAGTCATGGCAAGCCACATGTACATGAGTACACAGATTAAAACTGATGTTCAAGTGATGCCCCACCACAGCAGCATGTGTTGCATCTAATGGCAATTATGCACTAGATGTACACATTGAGCATAAGACATGAACACCATAACCATAACATATTTGATTATGAACATATACAAATCTGTCACAACAGGGATCACCAACTCAGGACACAACTGAGACAGGTATGCATACAGACTCAGATTTTTGTATCAGTGTAATGCACCCAGTAAGGGGCACACATCAGTGCAATACAATCCTATTTGCCACTATAATAAGCTGCAAACAGGTAAACAACTCAGGACATAAAGCAGAACTGTTAATATCATGAGAAAAATATATCACTGTACAGAATGGATAAAATAATGTAATAAATGGAGTCAGATATGGTTAGTAGAACTGTTGGACTCATATGGCATCAGACATGTCAAGAAACACAGACAGATGACTTTGTCAGTGTCCTGTACAGCAGTCATTATCACTACAGGGTGAGAATGACAGTACAGAACAAAGTGGATCAACTGTCTGTGTTACTGTAAAGCAGTCTAGAGTGCCCATGCTGACAGCTCACACCATAGTCTGGCCTGCCCCTACCACGTATGGAAGCACTCAGCCCATATTGTTCCACAGAGGAGACTGAAGGGGTGACACCACCATGTGGAGGTGAAGAAGCATGAATTCAACTTGAGTGTCTGGTCATGACTGCCCGGCATGCAGAATATGGATCAGCAGTGGAAAAGTGTGAGTAATGGAGAATAGATACTGATGCCCAAAGGGCAAGGCTGGTCATGCTAAGAGGGGTCCTACTTCTCTGCAATTGGCTAAGTACAGTCATGGCACACAGAACCCTGCTAGCACTATGGCACTGCTGTAGTACTCTAGAGGCCAGGGATTCTACAGACCATGCCACAGATAACATGCTTTCATTATGAGCAGCCAATGACACTATCACCTCACCATGTCTGCACTCCTGGCCTTTATGCAGCACAGCCAGCTGGTGCAAAACACAATCTGTGGCACAGGCAAGTGCACAGATGTCAAATCCATGATGCTGTTGGAAACATTCATTTGCCTGCAGGGACAGGCAGACATTCTCTGACACCTAGCCATGCATACCAGGTGCATGCATAGGTCTACTGCAACAACAAATATTAATGTGTTGTGGTGAACTGCTAACATCAGCAGCAGTCTCAGCTTAAGTCTGTTGTTCACTGGCATCATCCTGTTCTTCATCCAATGTCCCCTTATTGTCAGAATGGTGGAAAAGTTTAGCTATGCATCTCAGGCTACAGCCACACCCAAATGACTGTCAACATTTAGTCAATACTGTGTCACCATGTCACTGTGCTGTGTGCCAGGGGCCATACTAGGGGACATCCGATCTCGCATTGTGATCACTGGACAGGATAATGGGAGATACAGGTAGTTGATGTGCTAAAGACAGATGACACAGAGCAAGGCAACATGCTTACATCACATGCTGGATATCATTAAAGACATACAACATATATGTCTCACTGTGATGTTACAGACAATACTGACTTACCATTAGGTCTTGTCTATCGGTCATGAAATCTACATAACACAGAGTTGACAATTAGTTACATAGCCAACATACAGGACATATGGGATGTATACAAAAATAACACACACCTGACAGGACCTCCTGGGAAGCCAGTGCAGTAGAAGAAGGATGTATTTCAACTGGTGTACAGAAAAATGTCAGCAGTATTAAACACATAATTGCCATCATGAACCATTAGAGCAGCATTAAAACATACAGTAGGTTTTACATAGATATACCACTTGCTTGTGTACTTGATGATGATGCGGTCTGTCCTATGAATGGGTAGAAGGATACAGTATTAATGGAGGACAACAACAGGAATAACAGCAATGACGTGTGAAAGACAAATAATAGCACACCGCTAGCAGACTCCCACTGCTGTGAGTCTATGTAGCATACTGCAGATCCTGCAATGGGAAATTAAAGAAAGACAACACAGTCATGTATGCAGGCAACAGAATACTGACAGCATGACATTTACAACACAGTAACAGGGGCTGTGAATATTCACATGTTGGATGTTGCACCTGTTGGCCAGATGTCCCTGTGTTGCAAAACAGTGACATTAGTGTCATGTATCGCAGGTCTGCTACACATTGCTGTATCCTATGAACCTGTTGTGGTAACATACCTGGCCTGTCTGTACTTGCACCTGTACAGCTTGGGCCTCAAATTGATGTACCTGTAGTGTACAATGCTATAGAAATAGCAATATGACCGTAAACAGCAGAGCCATGAAATGAGGCTGAGTAAATAACAGGTACTGATTATATAAACACAGTATAGAGACACTCACATGCCCTACCCTGGTGTTGTTCAGAAGTAGATGGACATGTGACTATTAATGCAGACAGCATTACACATGTTGATTGCACTGTTCTGTCTGTACTACAGTTTTATGAGTATGTCATTATGCTTATGTTCATTGTCACCACCCCCTGTGGATCTGTGTGCACAGTTAAATTCTGATGCTGTAAATCAAAAATGATAATACAAGAATATGCATGCAACAACAATATGTGATGATTTATTCTATAAATATCCATGTCATGCAAAGTAAGACATACATATTCAGCCTGAATCTCCTGCTTCAGCCCCACCCCAGGGACTATGTCACTTCCCATTAGCTGTATGCAGGGAGACAAGAAATGTTGTGATCTCATCTGGGATCAATGGTGGTCCAGCACCAGTGGTATCCCTCTATCACCCGTACCTTCTTAACCTGTTGGCTGCATGGAAGATCGTGTCAAAGCAGTGTCACCCATAGGCCTTACAGGATCTATTGTGACCTCTAACCACATTATTCATGTTGGCGATGTCAGCTGATGCTTCATTCCTCCATACTGTATTCCCTGCATGTCCAAGGAGTCTCCATCCATGTTGTAACAGAGTATCTAGCTGTTGTTGTTGTTTGTCTTTTCGGCTTTTCCCAGTTAGGGGTCGCCACAGCGGAACTCCGGTCCACTAATGATTGGCAGTATATTTTTATGGTGCCGAGTTGCCAGCCCGACGCCCAACCTTAAGCGAAGGCACGGCCATTTACGCATGCCTTTCGGAGGCCACTCGACCGCAGGGAGGACATGCAGACTCCACACAGAAGGCACTCCAGCTGTGAATCAAACAGGAGAACCTCTTGCTGTGAGGTAACAATGCTACCGCTGTACCACCACGGCTTAGCTTTACAGAGCATCTACTATGATCTCATTTTCCTATGGGAAGTAATTGCCATCCCTAGTTCTGTCTTCCATCTGGAAAACAGTGATATGCACATGATCATATTCCTGTGGGGGCCCAGTTATGCAGATGATTATGTGGGCAGCATATGTTACCATAAACAGTATACATTCCTTTGGGGTTCTATTTCCATGCAAAAGTCTATGAAACACTGATTGAAACAAATACTAATGTGACAAAAAGCAATAACAATGCCTACATATATAACAGTTGTAAAATCAACATAACTTGTGATATCTCTACAGGCCCTCTGTGGTATTCAAACCCCTTACACTACATATTGTTGGAATGGAAGTCTAAACACAAGAGCATTGTGCTACATGAATCTGCATGCATTTCAGTTTCAAATACTGCCCAAAATTGTCATTTGGGCAACTTATGGAAAGGGTCAGAAACCCTTAATGTCCATAAGCAGGCCAGTGAGAGTACAGATACTTTTTATAGCAAGCAGGTAGTTATAAGATTTGTGTTAAGAACCATCAATAAAAAAAATACCTGTAACATCAAAAGGACACAGCACATATGGATATTGTCAGAATCCATACGTTTCTGTACATGCACCACAGAATGTATTATGAATGGACATACAGATGGTCCATAAATCCGTTTTTATGTACTGTTCACTTTGGCTATGTAAATCTGCCTGTACAATTACATATGGGAAATTAATGCATGTCCTTAATGCAGATGGCGACACCTGTATGCATAAAGTTAAATCAGACAGAACTCAAGTAAGTTACAAGCAACTGTCTTAAAGCACACAATTTCAATAAAAATAACTCTTAAACAGGTACATTTGTGAATGAGCAATATTAACAGAGGTAGTATTCCCCAAAATAGAAATGCTAGCCAGTGGCAATTTACTTTATCAGCTAACTATGACTCAGGTATCACTGAAAGTGAGACCATCTGATGTGCACCCATCTTTAATTACCATTTGTGTCATACATAATTAATGAGATTCATTAAAATTTTAAGTGATCCCATTTGCATATCTCCTTGTAAGTTTTCAACCTTTGTCACATTAACCAATAGCTCGACGTAATGGGTTGGTGCTCCATGCAGTTACTCAACAGGTATCAATAAACGGTGCCATTTGTAGCACATATCCATTATTTTCCAGTGATCTGATAAAATGAAATAAGCACCATTTTTAAATACTGATTCTGATACATTTACAGATCAGACCATTATTACCTGCAAACTCAGTGGGACCTCAGTGAGCATTTTTCTGTTTCAACTACATTTTCTATTAGAGTATCAAGATGTCTACTTCCAGGAAGCTGTGACATGTCCGGACACCCAAATGGACTGAGTAGACCTTATAGATGCTGACTATCTATGCTGGAGTGGAGCATCAAAAGAGAGCCAGGCCAAGAACTTCACAATGATTGACAACTGGAACTAGATTGTAAGGCAGCGTTGATGATATATGGGAATGTACCGGACTGAAGTGCAGGTTCACACTGTTAAGTTGACCTGCATCAAAATGACACAGAGGAAGTTCATCAGAGGGTCACTGAGGTGCAGAGACAGCCAGTGGATCCCTACAGTAAGTGTCACTATCCTACATATACCTGAGAATTTATAGGGAATTTAGAGATGTAGCTGTGTCCAAAATAAGATATATGGCTTTTATAAGCATTAAAGTAGATGTTCTGACAATTAACCCATCTGAATAATTAAGACATGATGATTGCTCATTATATAAGTACGGGTTCTGTTCCCATGGTGTTCTTTTATTTAATGATGTTTATAATATACATAATTCAGAACTTTGTAGATGTACATTAGTTTTCCAGCATATAATAACATAATTTCACACATCCACTGCATTCATGAACCACTGACACCCACAGTACCTAGGCTGCTGATGGCTAAGCATTTCATAGTTATCCATTTTACAGTACAGCAATATCAAGTACAGTAGCTGATTTGTAACTCATACATATTTACTTTCTTCCTGTTAATAAACAGAACATTCACACTACAGTTCCATTTGTTTAAGCCAAGAGGAATGCCTGCCCTAGTGCTTAAACATATGTTTTCATTTATGTGTTGATAGCTGCTATTTCTTTAGATTGTAATGGCTAAAAAATGTCAGGAAGTTTTCTATCTGAAGGAATTTGACTAATCACAAACAGTACCTGTTTGTTAAGAAGAAGCATGTGATGCTTGTTAGCTTGCCCTGTAAAGAAACCATCCAGCATGCCCATATTTTGGCATGCTCTGGGTTCAACCCCACTTAGGGGAAACATATCATTAAATTGTTATCTTGGTTTATTTCACACATACTTGAATCTTCTTCTCTACAGTACTGCTTATTGAAATTAATGTTTACTTTGTGCATGGTTTCACAAAAATCAGTTATTCATCGAATTCCTACAGACATGGTTGTAATCCATAATGGTCTGTTAACATTAGGTCTTTGAGTATAGGTCTAGTAAGGTTTGCTACAAACTATTATATGTCTTACAAAGCTTTGTGCAATATGGTATTATTTTCACAAGTGCTATCAAGTGTTTTTTTTTTTCACCATTCATTATTAAATTCACTTCAACAACTATCTCATTCCTATCTTTTGAGGGAGACAAATGGTCATAGTGGTGAGAGATTGGTCTAATGGGTTAAAGTGTTTACCTTACAGGCACAAGGTGCCGGATTTGATTCTCACATGGGGTAACTGGCTAGGCTTAAAATGACCTGAAAGGGCAGGTAGCCTTGTACTAACCTATAACCTATAAACATTTGAAATGCAGTGCAGGGAGACACATTCATGATTACTTTTGCTCTGTGATGTGCACTTCACGAAGGAATATCTTTAAATATAATCCTCCCACATAGCTTACTTGTCCCTGATGTAAAGCACCTTTCTGTGTGTGCTAATAAGAGCTTTGTGATTTATGACACTGTCCCACTGTCCGAGAAATGAAGGTTTTGCATTGCTATTAATGGTTGTGACCACAGTGCTGACATCAATTCATGCTTGCTAAGTATTTAACTACATGCAAACAAGTGTTCATGTTTTGAAATCCTAAGCCATGATCCATATTAGTATACATATTAGTAGCCCATTCCCCATCCAGGTAACATGATCACCCCAAGTCTTTTCACTGTATTCACAACACACACTCTTAGTCAAGATGTATTCGCTAAGTAGGTAGGTATTAGAGTTTGCTGCATGTTAGAAATGCAGGTTTGAGTCTTATGTCCTCCAATTATTGCTCAAAGATGTAAAGGTCTGTGTGTAAAATTACAAAATGTGAATGTTGATTATCTGTTCTTCAGAACCAAATTTTCTAATACCTGATCTGAGCAAAGTATATCCCTTTTATTTGAGGGCTACATCATTCAGAGTTTTCTTTTCTCAGTTGAGGAAGACCAGAGCCAGAATCAAGCCCTGTGCATCAAGAGTAGCAGAGGGAGCAAAATGTGTTCCTTATTTTTTTTACTTACTTACATGAAATGCATCTGATCCTTGTTACAGCCTGTATCTTTATACTACCATGTATATTGCTTACAATGCTTGAATATCCAGCATGCATCAGCAAGGTAAGTGCAATAATCATACTATACCTGTGCTTAGCAATCTGATTCAAATCCAAATATATGAAAATATCATTTAGCATCAACCCATGTTTTCTGCAGATAGTGTTTGAAATGTAGGCCCCAGTCTTAATGACAGTCAGGCTTGTGTATCTGTCACACATATTTTAAGGTAGATATTTTACATATAAATTTATAGTGCTTTGACTCTTGTTTATAATGCATGTGTTGGCATACTTGTGTGGATTTGCTTCCCAGTCACCAATCTGTTGTGCATAGCCTGCCAATTCATAGAATTAATAGTTGCCTGCTGTGTCAGTGTTTGCAGACTGTATGACATGTCTTTTAGTTCAACATTGGTATTGCATCTGCCTCCAATGCCTTGAGTGTTTTTCTCATAACATAATTGTATTCTGTGTTTGTATATGCTTATGCAGGAAAGCATTTCTTTACATTTCATAATCAGAAACATCATCAGGATTGTTGGCTTTTGCAGGCTACTGATTATTACTAATTGTAGATAGGTCATGCATACAGTTGTACACGTACAATACTGTTTGTACAACATATAGTAGATTCTCATGTATCACAGGATGTGATGATTGAACATTTTAAGTATTTGTTACTGTTCTATTTATGTTGATGTTTGTTCAGCCAATTGCACTGCCATGTGGCTCAGATGCTTGTCATATGACTTGCCTAGTTTTAACAATATTGTCAATAAAAAGTGTCTTCATTTTACCTATGTCACTCGGTAGCTGTTGACATGACTCTACATGCTGAGACTACAATTTACATTCACACACAGACATATCAGCTCAGGGAAGACTTGTAAGGGAAATAGAAAAGGAATAATAACATTCTGACAGACACTCAAATAAACATTTTACTGGGCCAGACAAAATTATTAAACAGTGCAGGTCCCAATAATAATATCTTGAGGGTTAGAAGTTTTTATTTTGTCAAATATTAGTTATGTTAATGTGTCATAAGGCGGTGTCATTTATGATTCAGTTCAAAGGTCAAGAAATGTTACATGTGCTTGCTTTGTGTATACTTGCTATGCTTCATGCTGGCCAGTATTCAAATGTTCAGGTGGTGCCCTGATTCCCACTGGTAAGCTGTGATCTGCATGCCATTGCTTGGCCTTGATTGAACTGCTTACACCGGTAATGGGCGCATTTCCATGACATGTTCCGTTACTGGACATGCTCATACCTATAGATAAAGTGACACAGGGAAGGTGTTGTGTGCATTAGGAGCCATTCACTAGCAGCAATTGTGTTGATTATACTTGTGCTACTTGCCAGTGTTTGCAACAACTTTGATGTACCTTCAGTGTCATATTTGTATTTGCAGAACTCACAAATGGATGTTAATTACATATGTTACACAGCAGCTATGCACATCAATTTCATGTAAAGGTTAGGTCTGATCTTCATGGGAATGTGTGGCAGAATACACATTTGCTTTTCATTTGACATGTTTTGCATTTCATCTTGACAGAGCATGGCACCCTTGGACAACTAGTGATCACACAGAGATGACAAGCACATTCCCGGCCACTGCCGGAGTCCACTGATGGTGGTGATGATGATGAGGAGGAGGAGGAAGAAGCTGGACCACCACCTGCCAGTGTCATTATGCCTGCTGCACCCTGGAGGAGATGATACCAGGACCTGTGCAGAGATAATTATTGGGACAATATTCAGGAGGTTGTGACCAATGTGTTTTGAACACAGATGACAGACATGATGGGGACATTCTTTCAGGATGTGGCGCAGGGTATGTGTGACTCATTTAGGGAGACAGCCTATGAGGTTATTTGTGAGGCTCAGCCACATCAGCCTGATCTTTCTGGTCTGTAAGAATTGTCTTTGTGCTCGAGTTGTGTTATGCTGCCAACATTGTGATTGCCATATAATTGATCAGACTGTATATGCATTGTTGTGCATGGGTAACATGTAGCTGCCATGCTTATGTGTTGTCATCTTATGACATTACTTCAATATATACATGACACAAATTAAAACATTACCTTTCATCCCACATTCAGCTATCATGCAGAGTTTGCATGCATGGCAGTGCACTGCAATATGCTGCTGTACCTATTTATGATTTATGACACAGTAAAAAAGTGTATGTGCATAACATGCTAATATCATTGCTAAGCAACACTTTGCTGTGTATAACAACACTGTATATAAAACAGCAGTACCATTTTTCATTCATTAAGTTGGGGAAATTCTATAGTTAGATTGATATATATTTTCAGCTCTCCTGCATAATATAGTCCACATTTACTGAATATGTGAATTTTTGTTGTTGGTAGGTGGCATAGTTTGCATTTATGCTGTGAAGCTGAACTTTTTCAGGTAGTTTTTGTCATTACTCTGTGATATTTGGGCACAGTTATGAATTAAACAAATAGTCCAAAAAAATGCACAACTGGTAACCATGAAAAATGGAAAATACTTTATTAAGAGAATACCTGCTTTTGCATCACTATTTGGTACTTTCTCAAAAAAACAAAAACGCTAAATCTAAGTAGTATAAAACGCATTATATCACTGATCACATGATCAATGTCTAAGCCTCCTTTTTTCAGCACAGGTTTGAGGCTGCCCACATGTATAATTCAATCCAAAATCATTCATAGCATTTAGAATAGTGGTCTATTTATATTCATTATTTTCAGTTTCCATTTTAATATCATTGATCGCTCAGATTCAAATGCATAACTTGTAACACAGTGTATTATGTAGATTGCCATCTTCCATAATATTTCACTAAAGCATTATTTAAATTCCCTTTCTTTATAGTGTACAAGTCCTCATCAATGCATTCCGTAAAATTCCTGTCTTGTCAACATAACTTGCTAAATACGGAAAATATGTTGCATTGCGGCCTTCATAATCATAATATTCCACAACTATTTTAGTATTTTTAAAAATATATCTGTACTTATAATATAACTACAGTAAAAAGAAGTTATGTACTTACCATGATGTTTCATCTGTGTTGTCTATCTTCTTTCATTCTTGACCAATGGGACAGAGTCCCCAGCTACTTTAGGTCCTAGGTAGCCTTATGGAAGGATACTCCTGAGAACCATAGAGCCAAAGGATGCTATTCCCCTGGAGACCACATCCAATTTGTAATGAATGATAAAGGCTTGTGGAGTAGCCCATGTTGCAGCTCCACATATTTCATCCATGGATGCCCTGGAGTAGAAAACAGCTGATGTGGCTATTGATCTGGTGGAATGCGCTTTTACAGGCACAGATAATGTGTGGTTGTTATGATTATAAATGAAGGTAACACAATTTCTTAGCCATCTTGATAAGGTAACTTTTTGACACAGGTTTTCACACAGTTAGACCTGAAAAGGAAATAAATAACTGGTCTGATATTCTAGACTCTTTGGTCCTGTCAAGGTAGAAACATAATTGTCTGTGAACATCCAGTAAATGCAAACAATATTCACCTTAATTGGAAAATGATGGGAAAAAAACGGACAAATCAATAGTTTGACTAATATTAGATTCTGAGACCACCTTAGGAAGAAAGGAAGGGTTGGTTCTCAATGAAACCCTATCCTTATGAAAAATCAGATATGGGGGTATCAGATATAATGCATGATCTCAGAAACTCTCCTGGCAGAAGTAATGGCTACTAGAAAAAGAGTTTTCCATGACAGAAATTTGATATGGCAAGTTGCTGCTGGTTCAAATGGTGGGGGTACCAATAATTTCAAAACCAAGGTCAGATCACTATAGAGTTCTTGAATGGCAGCTCTAGACGCCTTCCCACAGGGCAGGATTTATAGGCTGACTTCTGGATGCAGCCTTGTGAAAGGCATTTCTTCCTCAGGAAAAAGTAGACCTGCACCTGGAATTATTCCCGAGTTTCTTCATTTAGTCCCAGACATCTGCAACAGAATATCTCAGGATATTAAGGTTCATAGCCTGAGTTCCTGAGTTTCTTCATTTAGTCCCAGACATCTGCAACAGACTATCTCAGGATATTAAGGTTCATAGCTGATATGATTTTCACAATTCCCTTTACCAGATTATATAAGTGAAAAATTCAATGTTTTCTGAAAACAGAATGGCCACAACACCTTCATCCACTGACATTTCAGATTACAGGGCTGGGTTTTGCAAAATGAAAATTGCTTTGGCAGGGAGTCCAGATAGTTTTAAATCCAGGTTTTCCATTCTGTCTGACTACCCTGACTCATTCAGTAACAACATGCATAAAACCGTGCATTAGAAGCAGTGACCTTGAGGATAGATGTGCAAGGCCTGTGGAACAAACAGGACAGACCAAAGCACATCAGTATAAAAGAGATGTTAGATGTTATTTATGCTGTCTACATTATCTGAGGTCTCCAGGACCACTTCAAGTGATCACAGACAACACCACAGGGATACTGTACATAAACAAGCAGAAATTAACCAGATACCACCCCCCCCCCCACCCCTGTGCAGGCTGACTATGGTAGCTTGAAAGGTAGTAATTCAGCACAGCATTACCATTCAAGCTTCTTACATTCCATCACAGCAAAATGTTTTGACTGACAAGCTGAGCAGGAACAGGAAAGGCAATCACAAATGAAAATTGAATGATGGGATCTTCCAGAAATTGATCCAGTTTTGGGGAACTCCTTCAGCACATCTGTTTGCCTCCTTACAAAACAAAAAACTGAAAAAAATCGCTCCAGGATTCCTTGCAAACAAGCATGGAAAATAGATGTTTTACATTCCCTTGGATGAAAATACACCAGTATGCTTTTCAACCTCTCCACTGATTTCCATGATCATTCTGAAGTTTCAGAAGGATTATCCAAAAAAACTTGTGCTCACTCCCTTTTGGCCCAAGCAACAGGATTCTCTCTTTTTATGGAATTGAGCAAGTGCAATTACCACAATCTTTCTCATACAATGAATTAACTTGACCAAGACAACCTTAAACAAAAATAACTACCTGCTTGGATGATTACATTTTGATACCTTTTAAGCACTTTTTTCTGAGGACATGCAGGAGGTGTTAAAGGATACAAAAGAAACTTTTACTAGAAAACCATACATTGGTAAATGGAAACAATTTTTTAGTTTCTGCTGTACTAAGAACCACAGCTTATCCAGGATATCTGCATGCCTGGTTTTGCAATATGTGTGTGAATTATTATCCTCTGGCCTTTCATTTTCCTCTAGCAATGTTAATATCTTGGCCATTTTAGTATGCCTGACTACAGATCGTCCCCTTTCAACACAGTCTCTGGTCAAGCTATTCTTGAAAGGGATTGAACATACTTGTCTACCTAGAAAAAGGTGGTACCTACCCAGCATCTTATCTTTGTCTTTGAAAAGTTATTGTTACCTCTTTTTGAATCAGCTCTTCAGCCTGATTTATGATTCATTACATTGGAAAATAGTGCTGTTGATTGCTCTGACATCAGGAAGAAGACTATCTGAGCTGCAAGCTCTTATGGTAAGTCATACCTATTTTTTTATTTCATACAGACAGAATTTATTTGAGAACAAATCCCTCACTTATTCCTAAAGTGGTTTCAAAGTTTATATTAAGCAAACCATTCATCTTCCTTACTGCAGAGGAAGAAAAAAAGAAATATTTTGATCTGAGGAGTGGATGAGAAAATGAAATATATTGTTAATAGGAAGAAAAGAAAGATGGAAAGAGATTTGAATGAATATGCATCTAATACACACTACCCTAAACCAAAAAATCATTCTAGTTACCCTAGGGGTGGAAAGGGTTTTAATAGAATGGAAAGGGGTAGAGTATTTAATAGGAGATTGGAAGGAACTAATAGACTTGAATTAAATATGGAGGATGCATACAGAGAAGATCTAGAAGGACCTGGGGATATAAGTGACCCTTTAGAGTATCCCCCCTCTGAAGGTCAGAGAGACTACGGAACAAAGGCTCTGTAGACTGTCATCAGGACAACAGGAGGGGGTGGAACAACAAGCAGAGGAACAATGCCTTCTAATGGATGATATAAGGGAAGTGGACATCCCCTTTAGTAATGGTGAAGGTTGAGAGCAGATAGACAATATAGGACCAAAATTGATTCATGATGGCTACACTATATTCAATTATAGTAGTTTAGAAGTTACAAAAGAATATTTTGAATTATTTCGAAAAAGATTTAAAAGTGACATCAGTAACCTATTTATAGACCTAAGAATGTTTATTAGGAAAAAGAACCTTGAGTTATTAATGAAAGATTTGCAGGTCACACAAGGTAATTTAAAGAAAAAGCGTGCATGGAACCCTCCATTACACCCCCAATTAAAAAACTTAGAAAATGTGTTAAAAAATAAACTAAGATACAAGGTTTCTACCAATAAGATATGGTTAAACCTCACAGCAGAGGAAAGATCACTTTTGTTTGAACTTAGAAATAATAGTTTTGTGAGGGTAATGAAACCGGATAAAGGGGGTGGGACTGTATTAATGGATTCCACTATTTATGAAAGTAAAATGATGGACCATTTGTTAGAGTTAACTAAATACACTAAGGTTTCTCTGAACAAAATACATATTGGATACAAAAAGATATATGTAACCTTAAATGATTTAGTATTGGAAGGGGTTATTGATATACACACCTATAGGTTCTTATAAAATAGTGAACCAATGGTACCTGTTATATTTGGGATTCCAAAGGTGCATAAGGACCTCAATAACCCCCCTGGTGAGACCTATTGTGTCAGCTTCCCAGTTTGCTACAGCTTTCATTTCTAGGTATTTAGATACAAAGCTTAAAAAGGTTTCTATTACTGCCCCAAATGTATTAAAACATTCCTGGGACTTCCTTAGAAGTATAAAGCAACATTTGTTTAAAGAAAGTATGATTTTCATTACTAAAGATGTAGTGGATCTTTTCACCACTATACCGCATAAGAAAGGGCGTGAATTTTTGGAAGCTATTTTAAGGAGTACTAAAGAGTTCAATGATAAAGAAATATATATAATTCTGGTATTGATGGATATTGTTCTCAAGTATAATTTTATTTATTTTGAAGGTGAATTATTTAGGCAATTAAAAGGGGCTGCAATGGGTGCTATGTGTGCACCTACTTTTGTCAGTTTAGTGCTCACTTGGTGGGAGAGGAAGTTTGTGTTCAATTACGAATACAAAGACTGTTGTTCACTTTATAAACACTTTTCAGATTACATTTACCTGTTTTGGGTTGAAGGAGAAGACAAATGTATTGAATTTTTTGAATATATATCTAACAGCACAGAGTTTTTAAAATTTACTTATAAAGTAGGTCATGGACAAATAGACTATTTAGATGTTAATATATTTTTAATATATATAGGAATGACACCTACTGCAACTCCTTCTTGCACTATAAGAGTGCACACCCATATTTTCAAAAAAAGGGTATAGTGAAAGGACAGTATGTGAGGGCAAGTAGGATAACCTCAGAAGACTGTGACTTTTTGAAAGAAAGTAATGTGTTAAAGAATATTTTTCTAGAAAGGGGATATCCTGATACACTTATAACAGAAATGTCTGAGGTAGTTTTGGCACATAGAAAAGATTTTTGCCCCTATTTTTGGTAAAGAGGATCCTATGGAAAAGAATATTAGTTTGAACAATGATTTAAAAAAGTTTTGATAACACATTTATATTAGATTATAATGGTGATGCTAATATAATCAAATATTTAATTAAGGAAGAATGGGATAGATTTGGGGATCTTTTGGACTTGGATCTTGCCTTTGATAAACCTTTAAAATTTGTATTTAGTAAAGGTAAGTGTGTTAAGAACATTTCAGAAGGTAGCTGTATGAAAAGGGTGAATAGGAAAGTGGGTGCATACAAATGTCGCTCTTGTCCACAATGCCCATATATAGCCAATGCCTCTGAGACTGTCATTCCTAGCAGAAACAAGACAATTACAGCCAAGGTTTACTCTAATTATGAATCCAAAGGTCTAGTCTATATTGCAATATGTAAAGAATGTGAAGGATTTTACATAGGTAATACTGAAAGATGTATCAAAAGAAGACTTTATGAACAATTGTATGAAATTAAGAAATCTAACAATAAGAATGCACTATTTAAGCAAATTCTAACATGTGAAAAGGCTAGCTTTGTCTTTTTGTTTTAGAGGTTGTGCAGGTTGACAACAGAGGTGGACCTTGGGAGACAAGGCTAGAATACAGAGAAGTATCCTGGCAACTTTTCCTAGAGGCAAACAGATGGCCAGGTATGAATGAGATGGTCTCCCTGGTCCCTGTTTTGAAATTGAGAGCTGCTAAGCTTTAATACATTCAAAACAAGTATTTTAGCTTTAAAGATGGATGTATTTTTAAATTTTATAGAGTAATTTATTGGTCTAAACACCCTAGAATGTTTTGGCATAAGGTTTACAAGTATTAATTTTTATAAATATTTTTTACAAATATTTATATATATTTTATAATGTTTTAAATATTTTGTACATATTTAAGCTAGTTATATGTTATTATTTTTTATATGAAGGAGAAGTATGTGGTTGTGAAATTGTTTTAAACAGGACAACAGAATGTTTTTAATTTAAGATAATTAAAGTATGCATTAGACAGTTTGAATGGTTTAATACAATTAATTAAATGTGGTATATATTCAGATTCATTAGGTACGGTGCTTTATCTGATGAAGTTATTGACGAACATATACTGGCTGTGCTCAGCGTTTGTATTCGTTCTTGGTGCTTTTTGAATAAAGGTGGATTGGGGTTATGGCTATCCGAGTGCTCTTTTCTTGTTTAGGAGTTTATTTGGCACTATTATTATCCAAGTGCAACTAACTCTGGGAAGACCACAATCCAAATTGTAGCTTGCTACAGATACCCCAGCATTCCCACTTCTCATTTCTTGATACACTGGAAAATATTAGGGTAAAACCTAACACTCTAGTAATGGGCGATTTTAACTACCCCACCATTAACTGGGAGACCTACTCATGTATCAACTCTTTTGCTCAACGTTTTCTGGAATTCATAAATTCCAATGCGTTTTATCAACTTATCCACACCCCCACCTGGGGCAGCAATATCCTAGACCTGGTCATTACCAACATGTGCAACCAGAGTTGCACACCACAGGTCAGTTCCTCGTTGGTCAGATCCGACCACAAGCTAATCACCCTAGACATCCATATCCCGCCCCCACCCCCCATTAGGGAAACCACCGTAAAAAATGTCTCCAAAGCCAACTTCATGCATCTTAAGACAAAAGTGGCAAACTTCACAACACCCATGCAGATGGACAATAGAGGTACGACTGCTGAATCCTACACAAATGCACTTTATAAGCACTTACACGAGTGCATGGATCATGCAATCCCTAACAGAACCAAGATGCTATCCTCCAATCTGGTGGTCCTCTGCCATAAACAAACTCTACAACAGAAGAAAGAAACTGTTCCAAAAAAGAGTAAAATCCCATGATTGGAGGAACTCCCTGGTCAGCTTCAGTAAGAAGCTGATATCCTTCATAAAATACTCCAAAGCTAGTTATGAAAACAAAATTGCCACTGATTCTAAAGACAACCACAAAGAATTCTATAGCTATGTCAAGAATCTCAATGGCAACACTCAGATCTGCTCTGAGTTACAACACAATGGCACTAAAAATACAGAACCAACTGATATTGCTAACATCCTGGCAGATAGGTTCACTGCTAACTTTACCCCCCCCCACCCCCTAAAGGGTCCATCTCTATACCGGAAGAATGCAAAGTTCCTGTAATCACGGCTGCATAGGTAAAAAGCACACTCTCCAAAGCCAAGAACACAGCATTCATGGGACCTGACAACATCCCAGTCTACATTCTAAATGAACTACAGAATGAACTGGCACCCCACCTAAGTACCATCTTAAATCATAGCCTTACCTCAGGCTTTGTGCCCACTGAATGGTGCACAAATACAGTCATCCCACTCCACAAACGGGGAGCCACCACAGACCCCGGGAACTACTGCCCCATTAGCCTGATGAGCCTGGTCTGCAAGGCTATGGAACATATCATCATGGAACTTATAAACAATGAAACTGGTAATCTCCAAACTCTGGACTCCACCCAGTTCAGGTTTGTAAAAGGCAGATCATGTCTCCTAAACCTGATAGACTTCTTTGAAGTGGTCACCAAAGCTGTAGATGAGGGTAAGGTGGTTCACAAAGCCTATCTAGATCTCTCCAAGATTTTCGACACCACCACCCACTCTGGAATTATAGATAAACTCACTAAACTAGGTATAAATCCCTATGTCACAAGATGGGTTGCCAACTGGCTCACTGACAGAACCCACACTGTGAAAGTAGCAGACTCCAAATCCAACTTCAGAAGAGTGACAAGTGGAGTACCACAGGGTTCAGTCCTGGGACCTCTCCTGTTTGGTATCTACTTCTCTAAAGTACAGGCTAACACAGAAGGTCTTTGGTTAATGAAGTTCACAGATGACTGCAAACTAGGAGCTATAATCGAAACTCCTAATGATGTGGAAATCCTACAAAAGGGCCTTACTGAGACTGATGCCTGGTGTCAAAGCCATGGCCTCAAGCTCAATGCCAAAAAGTGCATTATCATTCCTTTTGGTAAAAACTCTGTATCCATGAACTACCACATAGGTGGTAGTGTACTTTACACCAAAAGTGTGACAAGAGACCTTGGGACACAGGTGGACAGTAGTCTCTCCTTTGATAATCACATCGCCACAGTAGTCAGAAAATCCTTCTACGTGGCACACCTCATCACAAAAGGTTTCTCATCCAAGAAAAAAAGAGGTCATTGTTTCCTTCTACTCGTCACTCATTAGACCTCATTATAGAATACAGTGCCCCTTTTGGTATGTACCTCACAGGACATCTACAACAATGGGAAAGGCTGCAGAAATACCTCACAAAGAGGATTACTGGCCACAAATAGATGCCCTATGCAGACCATCTCAAAAAACTCCAGGTTTACTTCATCATATATCGCCTACTCAGAGGCGATCTCTGCCTAACATACAAAGCTATGTCAAACCCAGAGCTGTTGGACATGCTCCACTTAAAGACATCCCAATCCCTCTTGAGCTACATGCTCTAGGGACCTAAACCTTGTCACAACAATAAACAGAACATGTTGGAGGGATAGATTCCTGTCCCAGAGACTTCCCATACTCTGGAACAAGCTACCTATCTATATCAAACAAAGCTCCTCATTAGCACTCTTCAAGAAAAATCTTGATGATTGGATGGGAGATAGGAAATTCATCCCAGGGATCACTTCTGTGGCCCTGCTTGACAGGGGCACAGGAAAATAATTTTCTTGGGTGGCGAAAGCCAGGGTACCTTTTTGGCAAGGCTAATATAGGCCCTAGGGCTATTAGCCTAGTACCTACCAATGAATCTATGAAACTATAAATGATGATTGACAAACATGCCACTCCCTAAATACCAAGCGTACGCTGTGAAATTTAATACCTTATTTACCATAGATCTCTAAACATCATATTAATAAATAATACACGTTTTAAATATTTTACATTTAAATATTCAAATTCACTTCAAAATGAATCCCTTTAGGTTGTAAATTACTAAAATTAAGAACAAATTTACTTTCCATCCTGAGAAGACTAGCAGTAAACCCACCCCCCCCGGGCAAGATATGGTCTTGATAGGATGGTGAAAAAAAAACTAGCATCAGATCTCCCATGAACTTTATAAAAATGTTCAGCAATTGGACTTTCCAAATTTCTATTTCTAGTGTGCCCTAAATGCTCAAGAATTCATACTTTCACCATTCATTTTGTTTGCCCTATATACCACATCCCACAACATATATCATCCCACAAAAAGTGCATGAAAACCTATCTAAACAATGGAACAAATTCCCATTGATCTTTTTTGCTTGAAATACTCCTTATGCTTACACAAACTTTACATCTCCCACAGGGGAAAGACCCTAGTACAGCAGAAACCCTCATAGCCCTTTCAGAATTTAACAATTCCTTCAAATTCAGAAACCTCCCAAAAGAAAATGTAAATTTAGCTAGAAACAATTCCTTCAACTGCTCATTACAACTAGCAATTGGCCATAAATCATTAACCAGCCTCCTTAATGTCTGAGAAAAGGTTGAAAATTTAGTCTCAAAAATATTTCTCCTTTATATACAGCCTCCCACAAACTATTAATAAGGCCACTACCTCTAAATCTGGAAAGTGGTTCGCCCTAGAAGCTTTCTAAAGGCAGCTACTTTGTCCTCTGTACATACCTTTACAAGGCATTAGAAACAAGATTCTTTTTATACTTCTAGATCTAACTTTACTAGCATAATTCTAGAGGGGCTACTGGAACCTCATCCTTCTTCCTCCTCCCAAACAGAATAATCGTTTTATAGCAGCAATGATTTTAATGAACATAGAAGAAGTAAAATTACCATAACAGTAGATGATTGAATATATGACAGTCACTGTAAGGCTCTTTACCTCTTATCAGGATCATAACCTCTCTTTTTCAGTGACAAAAAAGTCTTGAAGCTTTTTCTGTCCAGGCTGCTGGTTTTCTCCACTCATGAACTCATGTAAACAGCAGCCTGGGGTGCATATAGAAGGAGCCCATGGTTTTGCAAGACTGGCCGACCATGATATCCTTGGCAGGATATAACCCTACACTGTTAAGGCTACTGCAGCAATGATATATTCAAACATTTGCTATTATGGTGAGCTTACTTACAGAACTGCACTTTTCCAGTGCAGTTGTTGAGCCTCCAAGAAGATTTTATAGTCACCTCCCTGTTGATCACGCCTCACTTGATGAGTCCTCTGTACATTTATAAATTTATGGTCATATTTATTTATTCATTCAATATACCATACTCAGCCAAGCACTTTGAATTTAGCTGTTAAACACTGCACATCTAAAGAGTTGAAAACAACTTGTAAAAAACTGCAGTGCTCCCTGTTTTATATATGCTTAGAATAAAATACTAACAAAAAGCTTACCTAGTATAGACTGAGGAGGAACAGCCTTGTACGTTAATGCAAATCCAAATGAGAAGTCTCGAAAATCAGATAGGAACTGAATTACAGCTCTGCTCGTGAAAAGCAGAATGGGTATTGGGCAAATGATACCACAGTAGCTTCCTGAAGAAAAACAACAAATATCCAAATGCTTTAATCAGCATGCATACAAAGTTAGAAAGTCATGAACAAACATACATGTGTGTGTCTAATTTCCAAACATGTGATCACATGCTGAAATTCATAGTTCTGTATAAAGCATTGGTTCCTTATACTTTAGTGCACTACATAATAACAATACACAATAGTTAGTGAGTGGAAGTTTTAGATATAAAAAAAAACACTTCACTGACTTTCATGCAGCAATAGCTGGACACGTCCCTTACTACACAAATCAACACAGTATAGTAAAGTAAAAGAATACCAATAATCTTTTCATTTTGCCTGCATTCTACATCTACTCCATAAAAATATGTATTTTATAATACTATGAGACAGCTCTATACCATAATATTAAGGCCTATTGAAAATTGCTGTAACTTCAATTTCTAAAATATCCTGCTTCTGCAGAAGCCATATAGCCCTGGTAAATGGTTAAAAAGGAAGGTGGCTACCGCACATCTGGGTGCATATATTGTCACCACCCACACTTTATATCATCTCCACCTAGATGTTCTGCTTTCTCTAACATTTCACACACACACACATATATATATATATATATATATATATATATATATATATATATATATATATATATATATATATTATATTATATTTACATCAAGCATGCACACCATGCCAATCAGGTAGAATTCAGAGTTTGTTTAAATAATGAATCAGGTGGGAATGCCATGTTAAGACAACAGAACACTATTTGTAACCTGAATACCATGGTGCAGGGTTCATGTTCCACAGAATGGTGTACCAAAAGACTTCATGATTCCTAGACAAAGGTGTACAAACGGTAACACATAACACGTAGTCTTACTTCATTGCTTAGCAGTGGTGCTGAGTGAATGGACTATATTTCTTTATTGCACTACATCAGAACAAGAACACAGAAAGTGAACTCTTGTAGAGATAATCAAATATTATACCAAAACAAACTATTCTATGTAAGGAAAGCAACGCGATTTGTAACATCATAACATACACTCATTCAAAATGTGTAATGGCAACGGTAATTGGTGTCAGTTTCCAGACAGGTAAACGTTCATACCAATCATACACTAATAGAGATGAGAACTCTTGTTTAAAGTAGACTCAGAGTCCATGATTACCCCAGGTACTGTGTCAAGGAGCATATCTTCACATGCTTCTGCTATGTTGGAAAGGGCTTACTGACCCTACTGCCTCATCTGAGACTGAAAGGAATAGTTGCTCAGCTTATTCCAATGTAAAGCTACAGTTACAGTGCTGTAGATACAGAAATGATCACCCCATCACTCACAGTTCACAAACACAGCATCACCTGTGAATGGATAAGTCCTAGTAAGGTAACCCATGGCAGTGTAGCTGCATAGATTCTGACGGCATTATGGTTGTTAGCACTACAGCTTCTCATCCCTGGCAATATATTGCCCAGCACACAGAGACAAGTAGCATGCCACTACTACAGTAAAGCAAAAAGTATAAAGAAAGTTCTTTGTATGGTAAGAAAACCTTACCAGCAAGAGAGTTTCCAGTGATTCAGGCAATCCAACCAGCAAGAGAGTTTCCAGTGATTCAGGCAATCCTGCTACCACAACCAAACTTTCCTAATCCCAGCGCTGTGATGCTGCTGAGGTCCCAATGGCCCTAACTCTGCTGTCATGCTTAATGAATGAAATGTTTATCTGAATCACTCTTAACATGAGCAGCATAGCATACCATAACTGAGAACAACATAGCAATATATAACATATCTTAATTAGTAACTACCAAGTAACGGATATTTTTTTATGGAATGGTAAAGAATATTTAAAAACATGGATGCTGACAGGGCAGAGCAACCAGCATGTCTGGTAAATCTAACATTACCCACAGGAATAAATTCCAGCAGCTGTAGCTGTTTAAGACAGAAGCTACAGGTGTCTTGCTCTCCACTATGCTAAGTGAACAAAACATAGCAGTGACCATATCCTCCCCAATGGATATGAATGGAGAGATGATGGAATCAGCAAGAAAACGAGAGTAGTATTGCTGGAACTAAATTCATCCTCAGTTCCCGGTGAGTACCTTCATACGGTGGCCCTTTTTTCACAATACTTCACCAAGACAGCACTGATATATAAACTTCCCCCAGGATTTAATAAACTCCGTGTAAGCACTGTGTAGAGCCTACATTGAATGTATCAGTGTACATGGCCATGATGGTGCACTGCTGAGGGAGAGCATAGGGACAGGGATATTGTATTAGTGTAGGGAGATGTGTAGAGGCTACCTGTAGTTGTGGATGCCTGGTCAGATGTTAAGTACAGGGAGAGGCCCCCATTAATGCACCCTACCACTCTTAAAATACTGTGAAGTTTGTTAAATGTGTAATATTTAATGTATGTTTATATATATATATTTTTTTTTATGTTTGTGCTGTACGGAGTACAGCAATGCAAAGCAGTGCTCACATATAGACAGCTGACACATGCTACACATCTAAAATTAGGAACCGGAATTCATCAATTATCATAAAGAATTTAAATATTTTATTTGTTTTTATTTTTTAATTTTTAGAATTGCTGTTTGTGCGCTGCAGAGTGGAGTACCACAGAGCAGAGCACAGCTTATACATACATAGACAACACTTGCCAGATATCTTAAAATAGAATCCTGTAATTAATTATTTATTTACAGGTTTGTTTACATGTGTTTGTGCTGCGAACTCAGTGCTCAGCAACATTAACAGGTAGCTCAGTAGTATATGTGAAGTTATAGTAGTTTTCATAATATCCAAGCTAAAGAGTTCTGGCTTTATGTACAGTAGGTCCTGGGTTTGAATCCATAGCAGGCAGAACATGTCTGTAATTTAAAATACTACTTTTGTATAATTTAATAACAACATCATAAAATGCGAGACTGCTGCCCTCTGCTCAATCATACTAAGCTCTGCATAAAGATAATAACGGTTGCTAATGTTTGTGTGGTGCTAAGCTTCACTAAAATCATGGTTACATGAGTTTTCACACTGCACAGCTCTAATGAGCTGGTTTGTGCACTGCTAAGCGATGCAGCACTTTTTTGAATGTTGCCCAATGATGTGTATGGGTAGGAAAACAGTCTATATTAAGTGCAGTAGGAAGGAGTTCTGCAGCATTTATTGGAGTTCAATCTATTGTTGATATAGCAGGCAGTTCTGCTGAAGATGCGTGCTTTCAGATGTAGAAGTCAGGTATTCAGGAGTCCAGGGTCATGGTTGGGCTCCTTGTAAAATATCATGAAGCCAGGCTGATGCAGGGTGGTTTTCAGGGCTTGGAGTGTAAGGCAGAGGCCAGGGACTGGTTGGCCAGGGGACTCACCAGTATTACTGGTATTCCTCAATACAGGTGAGCAGTGTCATCAACACCATAATGACCCAAAAAGGAGAAAGAAGGGAACCTTGGACACCTGGGTCCAAGAAGTGAGAGCAGAGAATGCCCCACAAGTATGTAAGTATGTTTTCCACTGTCCTAACAAAATGCAAGTTGAATGTCTACAAAACTCATATGCATAATGGTGCGCTTCTCTCCCAACAGCTGAAGCTGAGAGGGCTCGCAATGTCAAGTCCCATGTTAGGCGCCTTGCCAGGTTGCACTATGAGTACAGATGTATTATGCTAACTGTAGTGCAACAGGCATGAAAGAATAAATCATTTACTGTAATAAAGTATATACAAGAGAATCTGTAGTACAATAAATTGGGAATTAGAGCTGTAGTGCAATAAATTAACAATAACAACTGTAGTTCAATAAAAACAATAAACAATACCAATAACAGTAAGCAAAATGGTGTACAGCAGGCCCCAGTCCCATCTCTTTACCACATTCTACCTAATAAACTCTTTCTGCACTTGCTTTTAGTCCTTTTTAATTTAATTGCATTTTTTTAAACTGTGTTTGGTCTAATATTGCTACATACTCAAGTGTGCTAGCTTGCACTGCATGTGAATTGTTTTTACTACTGTTTTAGCTCCTTTTCTGTAAAAAAAAAAAAAAAAAACTGTAAGCCTGTTTACTACATTTCCTGTAACTAGTGTTCTAGATACAGATTTGCTGTATCCAGGACTGTATGTAAACTTCTTAGCCCCCAAGCCTTTCTGTGTTGAAGGGAAGCCTTCTAGCTTATCAGTGGGAGTAGTAAGCACTAGGTAACCTGTCTACCACATAAGGTGTGGTTCTGGTCCAGAAATTGTAGTTATTGGCCATTTGGGCAATCTCTGCCATCTCGCTCAACTTTCTGATTTGAAAGCCTGCATTTGCACTTGTTTCTGTCCTGTAACTCGTCTAGTCCAAATGTAGATTCTTAGTTTTAGCAATTAAATTTGCTTATTCGTGCTCAACACTTGTTCAGAACTTGTAAGCACTAAATAAGTTACTAATTACTATAGCACTCAACCTTCCTCATTACCTAGAGGAAAACAGCTTTTGTACTTACTTTTCTCACTTGCTTAGAGGAAAACAGCTCTTGTACTCACTTATCTAGAGGAAAATATTTTTTTATTCAGGCATGTCCAAGGGTCAGCTCCCAGTGTTCTCTCCTGTCTATCTGATGAATCTGGGCATCTTGAGGCAATGTAGAAATTGCCTCATGTACACAAACAACCCTCTCCTCCTACCACTCAACACTACAACCTGTCAGATATGCACTTATCTAGCCAAACTGGAGGTAAAGCTCTCTCCAACCAAGACTGAACTTAACAGTAATGAGGAGAAGGTAAACATTTGCACCACACCACACTCATCACATAGTCTCACTAAATCAACACCACCAAAATCCACACATAGTAACACAAAAACATTCACAGAGGCTCTCAATAATAAAACAGAGAATCCAAAGCAGAAATGCAAGCAACCTCCATCCCCCAACACAACCCAAATGACACAGAGCCCACAGACTCAGTTTGCCACTCAACCACAGCCAATAAGGCAAAACAACATACCCAACACACTAGTCATAGGTGACTCTATAGTCAGGCACACTGATGTCCCACTCACCAGGCTAAACAAGGAGAAGGTTACTGTCAGCTGCCTGTCGGGTGTCAGGATCCATCACATAACCCACGCACTCAGGTCAATCCACAACAAGTACAAATATGACTCTGTCATTGTCCATGTTGGTGTGAATGACCTGAGACATACCTCCCTGGACTACATGAAAAGAGACATGGAAGAGCTCTCTGAACTTGTAGCCCAGGCAGGTATGACCCTAGCCCTGAGTAGCATTCTGCCATTGCCCAGAATGATACCGCAGAACAAAGACAAAATGATTGACTTCAACAATAGGCTAAGCTTCTGGTGTCATTCTAAGGAGATCTAGTATCTATCTGCTTGGAATGACATGGTCGACAGACCACGATGCTTTGCCACAGATGGCCAGAACCTGCTGTCCCTGGGATTCTGGATACTGGCTAAGGCTCTTGCTGCCCCCTATAGTGCCTTTTTTAGGCAAGGTTCAAATGACAAATTCACCACAATAACAGGAACAGGCAAGCAAAAACTGAGGGTAATGCTACTCAATGCTAGAAGTCTAAATCTCACTCACTCGAGGCACTCCTTAAAATGGAGAACATCGATATCTGTGCAGTGACTGAGACCTGGTTCAAGGCTCCAGAGAGCACCCCTGCACTACCAGGCTATAACTCATACCCCACTTTTCTGCCATGTAACCTGGACTGAAACACCAAAGGCAGAGGTGTGTCCATATTCATCAAGGATATCCACACCTCCAGGCTAGTTGCTCAGCATAATGCATCTGAGGTTACCCAAGTGCAACTAAATCTGGGCAAAACTGCAATCCAAACACCATGCCCCAGGATTCCCACTCTTCTTTTCTTGATGTACTGGAAAATATTAGGGTTCAACCAAACACCCTAATAATGGGTGACTTCAACTATCCCACCATTAACTGGGAAAACTACTCGTGCACCAACTCCTTAGCTCAACGCTTTCTGGAATTCATAAACTCCAATGCCCTGGATTAACTTATTCACACTGCCACCAGGGGCAACAATATCCTAGACGTAATCATTACCAACATGAGTGACTGGTGTTCCACACCTGGAGTCAACTCGTCATTGGTCCGATCCGACCATAAGCTAATCACCCTTGATATCCACATCCCGCCCCCACCCCCCGTTAAGGAAACCACGGTAAAACTTTCTCCAAAGCCAGCTTCATGCTTCTTAAGACAGAAGTGGTGAACTTCATGAAACCCATGCAGATGGACAATACAGTTACGACTGCTGAATCCCACACAAATGCACTCTATAAGCACTTATACAAGTGCATGGATCATGCTATTCCAAACAGAACCAAGATGCTATCCTCCAAAAAAAGGAAGCCAATCTGGTGGTCCCCTGCCATTAACAAACTGTACAACAGAAGGAAGAAAGTGTTGCAAAAGAGAGTAAAATCCCATGAGTGGAGCAGCCCCCTGGTCAGCCTCAGTAAGAAGCTGAGATCTCTTATAAGAGCCTCCAAAGCTAGGTACGAAAACAAAATCACCACTAATTCTAAGGACAACCACAAAGCAGTCTATAGCTATGTCAAGATTTTCAATGGCAACACCCAGATCTGCTCTGAGTTACAGCACAACGGCACAAAAATTACATAACCAACTGATTTTCCCAACATCCTGGCTGATAGGTTCAGTGCTATCTTTACCCTCCCTCACCCCCTAAAGGGCCCGTATCTATACAGCAAGAATGCAGAGTCCCTGTAATCACAACTATGCAGGTAAAAGCTACACTCTCTAAAGCCAAAAACACAGCATCCATGGGACAGGACAACATCTCAGGCTGCGTTTTACATGAATTTCAGAAAGAACTGGCTCCCCACTTAGGCACCATGTTCAATAATAGCCTTGCATCAGGCTTTGTGCCCACTGAATGGCACGCAGCAACAGTTATCCCACTCCACAAAGTGGGAGCCACCACTGATCCTGGGAACTATCGACCTATTAGCCTGACGAGCCTGGTCTGCAAGGCCATGGAACATATCATCACGGAACTCATAAACAAAGACATTGGTAACACCCAAACTCTGGATGCCACCCAGTTTGGGATTGTGAAAGGCAGATCATGCCTCCTGAACCTGATCAACTTCTTTGAGACAGTCACCAAAGCTGTAGATGAGGGTAAGGTGGTTCAGACAGCCTATCTTGACCTCGCCAAAACTTTCAACACCATCCCCCATTCTGGAATTATAGCTAAACTCATTAAACTAGGTATAAATCCCTACATCACAAGATGGGTTGCCAACTGGCTCATTGACAGAACCCACACTGTTAAAGTTGCAGACTCCAAATCTGACCTCAAAGCAGTGACAAGTGGAGTACCACAGGGATCCATCCTAGGACCTCTACTGTTTGGTATCTACTACTCTGAAGTACAGGCTAACACAGAAGGCCTCTGGCTAATGAAGTTCACAGATGACTGCAAACTAGGAGCCATAGTCAAGTCCCCAAATGATGTGGACATCCTACAGAAGGACCTCGCTGAGACGGATGCCTGGTGTCAGAGTCATGGCATCAAGTTCAATGCCAAAAGGTGCAGTGTCATCCCCTTTGGTAAAAACTCTGCACCCATGAACTACCACATAGGCAGCAATCTACTTAACACTGAATGTGTGATAAGAGACCTTGGGACCCAGGTGGACAGTAGTCTCTCCTTTGATAGTCACATCGCCACAGTAGTCAGAAAGTCCTTCTACATGGCACACCTCATCATAAAAGGGTCCTCATCCAGGAAAAAAGAGGTCATTGTTCCTCTCTACTCGACACTCATTAGACCCATTATAGAGTACAATGCCCCTTTTTGAATGTACCTCACAAAGAGGATTACTGACCTTGAACAAATGCCCTACACTGACCGCCTCAAAAAACTCCAGCTTTACTCCGTAGCATATCGCCTACTCCGAGGTGATCTCTGCCTAACATATAAAGCTATGTCAAACCCATTGGACATGCTACACCTAAAGAAATCCCAATCCCTCCGAGCTACATGCTCTAGGGACCTAAACCTTGTCACCACAATCAACAGGACATGCTGGAGGGATAGATTCCTGTCCCAGAGACTTCCCATACACTGGAACAGGTTACCCATCTATGTCAAGCAAAGTTCTCTATTAGCACTCTTCAAGAAAAATCTTGATGAGTGGATGGGAAATAGGAAATACACCCCGGGGATCACTTCTTTGTCTCTGGTTGACAGTGGCACAGGAAAATAACTTTCCTGGGTGGCGTAAGCCATGGAGCCTTGTTGGCTAGGCTTACATAAGCCATTGGGCCGATAGCCTAGTACCTACCTATGAACCTATAAACATTGCAATAGAGCTGTATGCATTGATTCTACAAGGTAAGGTTTCTGCAATCAAATATAACACTGTGATAGCTGTAGAATGCAAATCTAATGGCCTGCAAACTGTATTGCTTAACTCATAGCACTGCCCAAAGCTGTCTCCAGGCCAGTATCAGTCACATAATGCTCTCTCTTCCTCAGACTTCAGGTTATAAAAGTATATGGGTGAGGTATCCCACTCCATGCGCAGATATTGTATGTGGACTTCACAGATATTTCAAACCAATAACAATAAAATGTGTTCACCAGCACTGCTGATTTTAAAATAAAGCTGTATTAATATATGCAGTAGTGTTGTATTCCATGCATGTGTGTTCTACTGTCACTGCAGTCTAGTATAACACTGTAATAGTACTAGAATGCTAGAGGAATGTCCTTTAACTGTTATTGTTCAATTCATACTGTGGTACTAGGTTATCTCCAGGCAAGTATCAGTCACTCAGTAGTCAGCAGTGACTCAGTAGCTCAGTCTGTTAAATGCCTTGTATGCAGTGCATTTTGACACGCACAGTCATGGGTTTGAATCCAGTGGTATGCAGCACTATATTTTCATTATCAGTCACTTAATACTCACATTTTCACTCTTCCCAGGATCACAAAAAATATATGGGTGAGGTAACCCCTATTATGTGCAGATATTGTGTTTAGATTTCACAGAATGTCAAAATCAATACCAAGAAGATATTCATCAGTATTGTTGAGTCATAAATAAATATGTGTAATCCCAGTATGGCTGTATCCCTTGCATGTCTGTACAAAGCTGCTGCAGTCAATTATCACATTATTTGCAGATGCCCCCTGCAGTCACAGCTAATGCCTGCCAACTAAGGCATGATGGCTGTCTAGTTTACTTATTGTACACAAACATGCCTCTCAAGTGTCACGATTTCTTGTAATGTAATTAAAATTGCCTAATCCATCTCTCACATGATTGCCAGATAAATTATTACCTAGACTGCACTGTATTACCAAACCCATTTACAGAACACCTCGGTAGTTAAGTCCACATTATGTGAAACTGTTCTGTGTAGTTGTGTACCTCCATTTGTTAGTGCTTGGCCCTTATTGTCCCATGCTATCAGCTTAAGAGGTATATATGTGCTACAACAGCTATAGGATAATTGTAGTCACTGTAATCACAAATAGCATCACACCTGTAGAAGTATGTATTACCAGTGTTTTCAGGAATATCATCTGCAATGTCACTAATGGAATGTTCTTCTGTCTCTCGGCGCCCCTTATCTTAATTAATTCATTATTGTTATGTGTTATTATGATTTAATATTAAAATTATTTGTTTAACTATATTTAATTTGTTTAACTATATTTTGGAAAATGTGGTTGATTATTTTTATGTGTTATTATAATTAAATATTAGCATATTTTGCTAAACTAACTCTTTTGTTAGCCTTATGGTTTACTTCATACTGACATGCTGTTACATACTGACTGTTATGTTACTTAATGTTGTGTTGCACATAATATACATTAATATGTATTTGGATTAATAAATAAGATGTTCCATTCTGTTAATACTAACAATGGTTTGGTTATTAATAACCGTAACTTAATGTTATACCTCATTTACCACAGCACTTCAAAGTAAGCTGGTTCTGGTTGATCCCCCTACCTTGCCTCAACCGGCCATGGCACAGGGTCTCAGACCAGTGGTGACCTGGCTCAGTCCTGGGTCCTCTACTGCTTGGACTACATGTCACAACAGTACACGCAAATACTGAATGACTGTGGATAACAATGTTGGCTGCTGCCTGCTAATTGCGAGTGCTCATTGACTTTCTGTGATATGTCAGTATCCTGCAAGAGGTTATTGCAAACACATGCCTGGTGACATATTAATGGCCATAATCTCTGAGCGAATTATATACGTAGTATCATTTCCATCAGGTAGACCTATGTCTCCAGTTAGTAGGATATCAGTCCCAACATGTGATGTACATACCCAGGGTTGAAAAGTGGGCACACAGACCTGGCCACACAGGTTTATACCTAATGTGTCTCACATCACCATATCTCTACACTGGGATGTAAGAATTATATGGCATAGCTGAGGCTACAGTCACCAATACATGACATACTCATAGCCTCCACATACTTCCCTCAGCATGCCAATATCGGAGTACAATGGCAATTTGTTGATGTACCTTACCAAGCTGTACTGGCACGTGCACACAACAGTATGGTCCCTCAGAAGGCCACTTCACATCTTCAGTATATGCTCACTGCTGATCATCTGGGTGTCATTGCTGCCTGTGGCATATAGACTACTCAGATATGATCTGTGCCTTGCATACAGGGCAAAATATAACCCTGCTGGAGTGTATATGCTGCCATTCTGTAAGGACCATAGTAGATGGATGACTCACTCTAAGACATTAACCTACTATGCGGTGTTAGTACTACATGCTTGTGAGAGACATTGGTCTAGCAGACATAAAAGCACACTTAAAACAGACCCTGCCTAATAGTACACACAGCATCTCAGTGTACCTCAGCACATGCCATCTGTTTGATTGGCTGTGCAACTGTCATCTCAACACATGGCATCAACCTGAGTCCCTCTTGGACTGGGGTAATATGTGCTGATCCTTTACAGAGGGGTATACAGATGCCACTGATTGTGAGCTCTGAATGGCCATTATGCTAGTTAGGTTCACATGTCCTATGGCTCCATAACATGATGAATAATACTGTAACAGCCTCACACACAAACATGGCCACATTCAGGATAGCACCACTTCCACTCACTGTATACAGGACTTGCCAAGGCACACAAGTAGTGCAAGTTGACTGTATGTAGATTAGAACACTTAACTATGTACTGGTATACACTACAGATCACAGTACCCGATGCACCTTGCAGTGGTCAGTCATTTGGGGGGGGCCACATCACCCACTACATATAAAATAATGCAAAATCCTTCCTATGTCTAAGTTACAAAGGTTATTATACATATGCTATGTGGATATACACATGCACCAAGTTGGGTGGAGTGAGATAAGAACCCCATATGTATCTAGTCTTATACACTATAGATCACTGCACTTAGCCTATGCACCAAAGCATACATCTGACGCTACACTGCAGCTGGTAGTCTTAAGGTTGCTGACATCATTAGGCCTTGTAGAAGAGGGCACTTTGGATGCAAGAAGCAAGCTACACGCCCAAAGAGTGCATAACCATTGCATGTGGATAGCCCACGAGGGCATGTGTGTTGTTTTGCAGGGGAGTGTGTGTGTGTGTGTGTGTGTGTGTGTGTGTGTGTGTGTGTGTGTGTATATATATATATATATATATATATATATATATATATATATATGTATATATGTGTGTGTGTGTGTGTGTGTGTGTGATATGTATATGTTTTATGTAGATATATGGGGGGACTCTATGTATCATTTTAATATATATATATAGTTTTTTATATATTTATATATATATATATATATATATATATATATATATATATATATATATATATATATATATCAGTATATATCTATGTGATACTACATAGCGATAGATATACTATGCATGTGAGATACTGACAGACGGATATGTATATGTTTATGTCTGTATGTATAGATATTTATACATACTAGGTTATTTCAATGAAGGGGCAGCAGAACTGCACTCATTTTTACTAAGTGCAAGGGCATGCCCAGTGGGACTGTCAGTACTTATAATGTGACTCCAGGCCACACCTACCTGTACTCCAGTCCAGGATTTTGTATGTTACAGACATTAACATCCTCCCTAGTTTCTGCAGTACTGCACTTCACTCAAAATGTCCATGGCATTCCCCATCTGTCTGCTGTACTTAATATGTGAAGGAGGTTGGTAATGTTATACCACCAACAGACTGACAGTCTGCATACCTCTCAACTGTCCTGATTTTCACAGAATGTCCAGAGTTTTGCCTCATATGTTTGGTCTGTTCCTCATACAATTATGGTCTTCTGGTGTTTCATTAAATGTTGAAATCAATAAATTCTACTAACTACAGACAAACATTTGTGTATCAGACTTTATATCCTTTAAAAAATATGTGATAATGCAACAACTTTAATTCCAGCAACTGTCTAAGTTTATGTGACCAATATTTAAAATCTATCCCTATGTTTGGGCCTTTGTCCCCCAATCTTTCTGTCTTTGTCCAGATTTCTTGCACTAAGAGGTTGAGAGATATGACATTTTGTGAAAACACTAGCATAGCACTGCCTCACATGAAAAAGATATGAGTAATTCCAGATTAGAACCATCATCAGCATCACCCATGCTAGCTTCCCTAGTCCACTGAGCTACATGGGTCACTAGACAGAGAAGAGTCACTCGTCAACAGCATACATATGTACATTGTTATCCTGCATGAAGACAGACATACAATTTGTGAGCGATATCTATGTTACAGCCCTGAGATTGCTGATCCACTGATATACTATAGCTGATATTCTGTTAAAGTAGTTATACGGGCACACTGCTGTGTTTGGAGTGGGGGAACAACAGCACATGAGCAGCTTGTTCAGGCAGTAGTGCAAATATCATGTACTGCCACTGTTTAACATCTCCCTTGCCTGATGTCATGATTATTCCAACCATGAGGCCTAGTGAGTATTAAGGAGCACATATAATTGAAATAGATATCTGTAGTCTCATATGGATGTTAAATCTGACCAAATAGCCCACTATATTTATTTGCATAACAGCAGCAGATCCATACATATGATACCTTATTATAGTAATCCTTACAATTAGTGTGTAAGTGAGTGACTTTTATTTTATTTTATTTATTTATTTATTTTACATTTGTTAACTGGGATGGTCTGACTGGACAAGGTCCATTTACAGCAGAGGTCCGGGGAGAAAAGCTCCACTTAATTAATACAACAGACAATTAAAATAATACATAATGTAAAGTAAAGAATTTGTTATTGAGGAGTATTTTGTGTATAAAAGAGCAGTACGCAAAGAAAGATCATATCAGCAATATATACAAGTGAACATTAAGTTAGTCATCAAAACATACAGACAGATATCACAACAACATTTCCATATGTCAAGGGATACCATTTGTTATTTCCATTTTTACCAAGGGTCTGATAATTGGAGAGAGGAGAGAAAGATGGTGGTAGCATACACTAGGATTAAGTAACACATGGGCATAGCCAAGAGCTAAGGGAGTTTTTGAATTGTTTGGTATTAGGTGCAGAAGTCACTGAGGTGGGAGAGTATTCCAACTTTTTGCTACACTGTGAGAAAATAGAGCTTTACCTGCTGTGTTGTTGGCTGTCGAGATAGAGAGGAATGATTTGTTGGCAGAGTGGAGTGGTCGATTTGGAATGTAGTTAGTCAGTAGTTCCCTAAGGGCTGGATTTTTTTCAGGATATTTTAGGTTGTTATAAGCTATGACTAGTTGGTGGTAGCTTTATAACTGTGGGAGCTCAAGCCACAAAAGTTGCCTAAGAGGTATACAATGGTGTGTCCTAAAGAGAGAATTTTTTGCAAACTTGGCAATTTTGTTATAACACGACTCAAGTTTCTCCAAGTCAGATTTTCTTACATAGGTGAGAATAGGTGCTGCATACATAACTGTGGAAAGAAGGTGGGTTTGAGCTAGGGTGACCCAAGCTTGATCTGATAGAAAGTCTTTTTGTCTGTATAGGGACCCCATTTATTTTTTGTGTACTTTTTTAATAGTTTGATAGATATGGATGTCAAAGTGTAGGTTGTTGTCTATTTCGACACCAAGCAGTTTGGTGTGGAGATAGGGTGAAATGACAGTTCCATTATTGGAGGAGATAGAGAAGGAGAATGGAGTGTTTTTTTTATTTCTTTGGGGTAAATAGAAGTAGTTTCATTTTGTTGGGATTTAAGATAAGTTGAAGATCTGTGATACACCTTTCTACTGAGGAAAAATATTCCTGGGTGAGATGCTGCAGTGTGGTGAGATTTGGGGTGGAGCAGATCAGGGTAGAATCATCTGCATACTGTATGAGTGAAGCCTGTAGGGTAGAGGTATGTAGATTATTGGTAAAGATAGAAAAGACAAGTGGACTGAGTATGGAGTCTTAAGATGCACCATTGGTAGTTGGCAGTAAAGATGATAGAACTCCGTGCCACTGGACAGCTTGTTGTCAGTCTGATAGATAGTTTTTAAACCATACAAGAGTGTTAGGGGCAAAGTATAGAGAGGTAACAGTATCTATTAGAATGGAGTGGGAAACAATGTCAAATGCTTTGGAGAGGTCCAGGAATATAGCAGATACAAATCTGTTGTTATTTCTATGTTGGTTAACTAGGTTTGTGAAAGAGAGAAGGGCTGAAGTTGTGCTGTGGTGTGGGCAGAAACCATGTTGTGTAGAGGAGAAGAAATTGTTAGAGTCTAGGAAATGCATGACCTGAGAGTGTATGCATTTCTCAAGTAACTTTGATAAAGGTGACAGAATGGTTATGGGGCGATAGTTAGAGAAATCATAGGAATTCCCACCCTTATGAAGGGGAATAATGTAAGAGATTTTACATACTTGAGAGATGTGGGATTCCTGTATGGAATGGTTGATTAAGATTGAGACTGAGTAGGATAATGAGTTGGCAGTCATTTTTAGGAAATGAGCAGGTATACCATCTGCTGCAAGTGTAGTGGGTTTAAGTTTTAAGAGTTTTTTTATTGTTGAGGTTGGAACAGGAGAGAATGTAAAGGGAGGTGAGTTGTTAGGAGTTGTTGGTATGGATGAGTAGCTATTTTTGGAATGTTGAGTTGATAGTGATTTAATGGATTCAATAAAGTGGTGATTAAATTAGAAATCTATATTGCTATCTGTTTTTGTAGAGGTGGAGATGGGAGCTGGTGTGGAGGTTCTACCAGGTTTTATTAGGGAGTTTATTGCATGCCAGAACTTTTGTGGGTTATTGGAGTGTTTATTTTGTATATCTAGAAAGTAGTTTTGTTTATCAAGCTTTGTTTGTTTTTTGACCTGATTCCTAAGGTGTTGATAGTTTTGTTTGGATAGACTAGTGTTGTCTTTCTTCCAGGTTTTCCATGCCTTGTCTCTGGTTTTTAATAGGGCACTATTGGATTAGATAAGCCAAAGAGCATAGTGTTGCTTAGCTCTAATTTTTCTTACTGGGGCAACTGAATCAAAGATGTTAATAAGAGTACTATTAAAATAGTCCGCTGCTTGGTCTAGGTCAAGGTTGTGTAGTGGTTCCCAGTTACATTTTTTTTAATATAGTGTTGAGTTCTAGAGGGTTAACATTGCGATAGTTTCTGACTTGTCTATAGATTGCAGGTTTGGGTAAGCTAGTACGTTTATGTAGGAGGAAAGTAGGGAGATGGTCACTAAGTCCGTCAGGTAGACTACCTACTTGGTAATTATGTTCAGGGTAATTTACTAATGTCCAATCTAGTACAGATTCCTTATGGGATTTTTGTCTACTCTACTTGGTTCTTGAATGAGTTGAGAAAATCCATACAGGTTGATGTGGTAGTTGCAGGTGAGTGGCTGTAGGGAGTGGTCAGGTAATTGGGGATTAGAATAAATGTAGAAGTCATGGGGGTGTGTAGAAATTGGGGGCAGGGTAGGGGAGCGGTGTGAGCTGAGCATAGCGAGGCAAACAAAGCAGGGCTCAACCACCACGAGATTAAGGAGCTAATCAGTGAGCTCTAATCAGGAATAGCAGGAAAAAACAGCCAAATTGGGGTAAGGTCAGTATATCTGCTTCCCTGTAGTCCAGTGGTAGACTGCTGGCAGTGTGATGCCGCTTGCTGGCCAAAGTAAGTTACTACAGCCAGAAAAAAACGAACCTGTGTGTATGCTTATCTGCCCTGTAGTGATACTTTAAATAAGGAGCAGTTTACTTTTTTAAAAGTAGATAGTTTTAAAAACAGATTCAGAGTGTGGATAAATTGCAGTAGAAGGAACACCTACAGTTTAGAAAGCTGTGCTCTTTAGTTTGGTTTTGGAGCTGCTTCAGGCAGGTAATTGAAGCAGATTTACACTCTTTCACAAGTTATTTTTCTGGGTGAGTCTGTTGTTAAGGGGATGACCACAGAGTGTTTAACCTGTCGGGAGAAGCTGCAAGACATAAGGGGGATCACATACAAAAGGTTAGATCAGGAAAGTAAGAAAAGACATGAGAGACCAGACCTAGCAAAACCCTAGAAAAACAGAAATTTAAGTGAGGTATAATACAGACAAGTAATAATCAGTGCAGCAATAACAGTAGTCACAGTTGACTAAGTCATGAAAGCAGAGCACTAAAAGTAAATACAGTAGGTTGTACAGAAGCAGCAAATATTAGAAAACACAGTTAAGCCCTTTAATCAGAACAGAAAACAATCGTAAAAAGAAACTAATGGAGCACTAGGAGTAAATGCAATAGCTTGTACAGATAAAGCAACTTTTAACAAACACAGTTAACTGAACCCAATAAGCAGAGCGGAAGACATGTCTGCTTAAACTGTAATGTAGTACTAGAAGTAAAATGCAGTAGCTTGTACAGATAAAGCAACTTTAGAAAGCAGTTAACTCTGCACTGACAGACAGTGATTAGAAGTACTGTAAACAGCAATAAATAAAACAGTATGTTATACACAGTACCTTCTAAAGCCAGAGAGCACACAGGCTGGGGAGAGTAGAAGCTTCCATGTGGAATGCAAAGAAAGCTAGAAAGATTTTAAATATGGCACCACAGGAAGGAAGGCAAAGTTAAAGGGTCTGGGGGAGGGGTTGGAAAGAAAAGAACGTGAAAAAAACAGATAATGCAGCTTTTAACAAACACACAGTTAACTAAGTCCTGTAAGCAGAGCAGAAAACAAACATTCTTAAAAAACTGTAATGAGGCACTAGGAGCAATTGCAATAGATTGTACAGATAAAGCAACTTTTAACAAACACAGGTAACTGAGCCCTATAAGCAGAGCAGAAGACTTACCTTGTGAATGCAGCAGTTGACAGAACTGTAGTTCAGGGCTGACTCTGTGTGATGCAAGCAATACACAGCCAATACATGGATAGGTACAGGTTGTGTGGTTTGCCTAGTATCAGTCATTTTAATATATGTATGTGAGTAGGAGTAAGGTGTCAGTCTCTATGGCCATAGGTTGTTACTGAATGTGTTATGCGTTGTCTCTTAGCTAATGTCAAGGTGTAATGGGCAGACCTATGTCTGCCTACAGCGACATCATCAGGGGGCTACTCCTCCAAGTCCTCCTGTGAGTGTGACTGTGATGACCTTGGCACTGGTGGGGAGCTATGTATCCCTTCCCTTTGCTGTTCCTGCTGCAACTGCTTCCATAGGATCATATTGTATCATATATCAACTGTGAACATGTGTGCACATGTGACTAGAGAGTACTGTAGTTCTCCACCAGATATGGAAAATAACAAAAAATATGAATACGACCTGGATACACTCCAAAAAGAATTATTTATTCACAAATAAAGTAAGCGCTTTCATTCAGGGTAGTACCTGCACTTCTTCAGATACGACAATACTGAATGCAAGACCTTATATACACTCCCCCAGAATGTAAATCTAATGAGCTCTGTCACATGGTCAATTAAACATTAATTACATTAAATAAAAGACGTAGCTTGGAATATTATAAGAAAATCATTAGAAAATGCATTGAAAAATACTTTACAAAATACCTCAGAAGTGTACATTAGAAGTATATTGGAAACGTAGCCACTAACACCTGGTAAAATGTTAAATAACTCTTAAGCCTGAAAAATGAATGAATATTAATAAATTAGATAGGAGATGGATAAAAAATGGATAAAATGACTGTTAAAAAACATTCTTATACACCATAGGGATGTTAAAATTCATATATTTGAATACAGATACCTTGTAAAAATGGTAACATAGATGTATGCACAAAAGGAACAATTTAAACAATCTAAAATTCTGAAAAAATATATAATAATATATACAAAGGAAAATGAAGGGCTTTATCTTATAAGGCTCCTCAGTTTAAGTGTGCAAGCTATGGAGCACATTTCATTAATCCCTGGGTGCCTAAATGCATCACATCTTAGCTGCCACAACAATTCACATTTCTCCAATCTCAGAGAGGTAGGACCACCTGTAATATTTGTGTCAGCTGTATCAATAACTCTGAATTCAAAAACATGTTCTGGTAAATTGATAATGTGTTTAGCCAACGCATTCTCCATCCTTTTGTTCCTGATAGCATAAAGGTGTTTGTACATTCTGTCTCTTAGTCTTCTGTCAGATTTTCCTATATAAAAGACAGGACACATTTTTCACTGGGCCAGGTATATAATGCTGAGTGTTGCAGTTATATCTACCCTTGCATGGAAATCTTATATTCCTGATTTCAAAAGTGAGTCCTGTGCTCACGTTTACAGTAGGGGCAGTTTTCGCATTTGAACATTCCTTTGATCCTAGGATTGTCTATTCTCCTCTGCTCCAACATGGCTTTTAGATTAATACCCTTCTTGAATATGATTCTAGGTTTGCTTGGTAAACTAACTCTGAAGTTAGTATCAGCTACTATTAAGTCCCAATTCTTGAGTATTATACGTTTAATAGGTTCACAGGTTTATACTAGGCTATCTGCCCTAGGGCATTTATAAGCCTAGCCAGAATGTGTTTGGCTTTCGCCACCCATTTTAAATGAATTTTGCTATGCCTTTTTTCGAGGTTAGTATACTGTGCCTCTGTCTAACAGTGACACAGAAGTGATACCTGGGGTAAACCTACGATCTCCCATCCACTCATCAAGATTCCTCTTGAAGAGAGTCACTGAGGGACTCTGCCTAACCTGGACTGGGATTTTATTCCAGAGCGAAGGGAACCTCTGGGTTATGAATCTGTCCCTCCAGCATGTCCTATTTATTTCAGTGCTGAGGTTCAATGTCTCTCGAGCACGTAGCTCGATGGGATTTGGATTTTCTGAGGTGCAGCATGTCCATTAATTCTGGGTTGGACATGGCTTTATACGTCAGGCACAGATCGCCTCTGAGCAGGCGGTATGCCACTGAGTAGAGCTGGAGTTTCTTTAACCGGGCAGCATATGGCATCTGTTTGAGCCCTTTGATCCTCTTGGTGAGGTACTTTTGGGGTCTTTCCAGTTGCTGCAGGTGTCTGGTAAGGTACATCCCAAAAGGGGCATTGTACTCAATTATGGGCCGATGAGGGATGAGTAAAGAGGCACGATGACCTCCCCTGAACTAGATGTGAATCCATTCATGATTAGGTGGGCTATATAAAATGTTTTTCTAACCACTTTTGCCATGTGGTTTTCAAATGAGAGATTGCTATCATCTTGGGTCCCCAGGTCCCTAATTACGTCTTCTGTACTTAATGGATTACCACCTATGTGGTAATTTGTGGGCACTTTGTTTTTGCCAAAGGGGATGACTATACACTTTTTGGCATTCAGCTTGAGGCCATGGCTCTGGCACCAGCTGTCTGTTTCTATGAGCCCTTTTGTAGGATGCTTGTGTCGGCTGGAGAGTCGATTATGGCACCTAGTTTGCAGTCATCTGTGAACTTGGTCAGCCACAGTCCTTCCGTGTTGGCCTGTACCTCCGAGAAATATATACCAAACAAGAGAGGTCCCAGGACTGAGCCTTGTGGGATGCCACTTGTAACTGGTTTGGAGTCTGACATGGCTTCAGCAATTCTAACCATGTGGGTTCTGTCCTTGAACCATTTTGCAACCCATCTAGTGACATAGGGGTTTATATTTAAGCTGGTGAGCTTATCTATAATGCCCGAGTGGGGTATTGTGTCGAAGGCTTTTGCGAGATCCAGGAAGGCTGTGTGGACCACCTTCCCCTCGTCAATGGCCTTGGTGACTGTTTCAAAGAAATCGACCAGGTTTAGGAGGCAGGATCTGCCCTTAACAAAGCCAAACTGGGTAGGATCCAGTGTCTGTAGGTCCCCAATTTCTTTATTTATCAGGTCCATGATGATCCTTTCCATAGCTTTGCAGACCAAGCTAGTCAGGCTTATGGGGCGATAGTTTCCAGGATCCGTTGAGGCACCACCTTTGTGGAGAGGGACCACTGTTGCTGTACGCCACTCTTTGGGAACATATCCTGTAGTAAGGCTGAGACTGAACAGTAGTTTTATGTTTGGGATTAGCTCTTCTTGGAATTCATGTAGGACGCAGCCTGGGACACTGTCTGGTCCCATTGATGCTGTGTTTTTTGCTTTGGAGAGGGCGGCTCTTACCTGAGCATCTGAGATGTCAGGGGGGCAGCAGTCTGCTGGAATAGATATTTGCCCTTTTGGTGGGGAGGGGGGGGAGAAGTTTGCGCTGAACCTGTCAGCTAGGATGTTGGCAATGACTGTGGGTTTGGTGTATTTTTTGTCATTTTGGACTAATTCTGAGCATATCTGGCAATTCCCACCCAGGTTCCTAACATATCTAAAGAAAGCCTTGTGATTATCCTTAGTGTCCTGTGCAATTTTTCTCCCGAAGCTGACCTTAGACAATTTTATGAGTGCCCGTAGTTTTTTGCTAATACTGATCAGAGATGCCTTCCCTTTTTGGGATTTTGCTGTATCATGTAGTAGCTTCCTTCTATTGTATAGTTTATTTATAGCTGGGGTCCACCAGACAGGACACCTGCCTTTGGAGGATTGGGTCTTGGTTTTATTTGGGATTGCATGATCCATGCATTCCTGAATGCATTTATAAAAGATTCTGTGGTCTGGGATGTATTTTTCACAGGCCCGGGGGCTTTGAATGATTCCACCTCAGTTTTGAGGAGTGTGAAATTTGCTTTAGAGAAGTTTTTCACTGTGGTTTTCTGGGCAGGGGATGGGGTTGGGATGTGAATATCCAGTGAGATTAGTTTATGGTCTGATCTTACCAGTGAGGGATACACTTCTGGTCTGGAGCATAGATCCCCCATGTTGGTGATGATCAGGTCCAGTATGTTTTCCCCTCTTGTGGGAGTGGTAACAAGTTGTTCCATAGCATTTGAGTTTATAAATTCTAGGAACCTTTGGGCTAGGGTGTTGGAGCTAGAGTAATGCTCCCAGTCTATGTTTGGGTAGTTGAAGTCACTCAATATAATGGTGTTTGGAGAGACCTTCATATTTTCCAGTGTTCTCAGGAAGGCCGAGTGGGGTTCCTGGGTTTGGGAGGGTGGTCTGTAGCAGGCTATAAACTGGAAGGCAGTTTTACCCACTGTTAGTTGCACATGGATAGTCTCTGATGCTTCGTGCTGTGCCACCAACCTGGAGGTGTGGGTATCTTTGATGAATATTGATACTCCCCCTCCTTTTGTGGTTCAGTCCAAGTTTTAGAGCCGAAAAGCATGGTATGAAGTATAACCTGGTAGTGCTGGGGTGCTCTCTGGAGCCTTGAACCAGGTTTCTGTTACTGCACGGATACCGATGTTCTCCATGCTAAGGAGAGTTTCGAGTGCATGCATCTTGAGGTTTAGACTTCTGGCATTGAGTAGCATTACTCTTAGCTTCTTATCCCTTGTGATACCTATGGAGGTGGGTTTGTCTTTTGAGCCTTGCCTAAAAAAGGGACTATGGGGGTGGCAAGAGCCTTTGCCAATATCCGAAAGCCCAGGGGTGACAGGTGCAAGCCGTCCCTAGCGAAGCATCATGGTTTGTCGAGCATGTCATCCAGGCTGACAGGCATTGGATCCCCTTTGAATGACACCAATACTTAAGCCAATTTTTGAAATTGATCATCTTGTCTTCTTATTGTGGCATCATTCTTGGTGAGGGTAAGATGCTACTCAAGGTCAGGGTCATACCGGCCTGGGCTACATGCTCAGAGAGCTCCTCTATGTTGCATTTCATGTAGTCCAGGGAGGTACATCTCAGGTCATTCATACCAGCATGGACAATGACTGAGTCATATTTGTACTTGCCTTGGAGTGACCTGAGTGCTTGTGTTATGTGGTGGATCCTAGCGCCCAACAGGCAGCTCACTGTAACCTTCTCCTTGTTCAGCCTGGTGAGCGGGACGTCAGTGTGCCTGATGATAGAGTCACCTATTACAAGTGTATCAGGTGTGTTGTTTAGCCTTAAGGGCTGTGACTGTTTGGCACACTGGCTTTGTGAGCTAAGTGTTGCATGTGATTTGTTTTGGGGTAGCGGTTGCTTGGGTGTCTGCTTTGGAGGTCTCTGCTGCTTAGGCAGATTTTTATTTAGAGCCTCCGAGTATGTTTTTGTGTGTTTATGTGTTTGGTTTGCTGTCGTGGTAGGTCTATGTGAAACTGGAATTGTAGTGAGTGTGGTTTTCTTCTCCTCCTGACTGGTTATGCCAGTACTGAGTTGAGAGAGCTTAGCCTCCAGTTTGGCTATATGGTTGCATCTCTCACATGTGTTGGAATTTGTTGGGAGGAGGAGAGGGTTGTCTGTGTACATGAGGCAGTTGTAACATTGCCTCAAGATTCCCAGATTCACCAGCTGGACCGGAGAGGAGATTGACAACTGACCTTTGGACATGCTAGAATAGTATTGGGAATTCCTTTATAATTGAAAAAAAGGGCCAATGGGGAACAAGGTACTCAAGGGGAGTTTGTGAGGGTGTAGTGCTTTTAATTTTTTAGTGCTGACTTATATAATTGCTTTAGTAAGCAAGTGCCGGGCTTTAGAGTAGGAATAGGGCGTTTATTATGATAACTAGAAGGGAAAAAGAGAAGAGCAGACTTTGTGGAGCCGAAAATGGTTTAAACCCAATTAAGCAGAGCTGCCCGATGCTGCTCTATGCTCAAAATCATGCAAAGCCGTGCAAAAACGGGTTTTATACAGGGGGACTTGAATGAGCTAGAAATTGGCCTGAAACAGCCAATAGACTACCAGATTCTTGTGCTGGGAACACTCCTCCAGGGATAGATAGGCTGCTCTGAGCTCCCTACTGCCACTGGTGAACAAAGAAGCCTCCCTTTATCCAAGAAAAGAAATGGGCAACACAGGAACTTTCCAAAAGTCCAGAATACAGCAAAGCCTGTATTTGGACTACTCTAGGTCAGGAAAGATGGGAAACAAGGATAATTTTTTTTTTTTGCAACAAACAGCAGGAAAATGCAATAAATATGTAACACAGGCTAGCGCACTTGAGTGTGTAGCCTCAACAGGTAAATGCAACAAACAGGACAAACTTTAAAAGTGCAGGTGCAAAAACAACTTTAAACAGTTTAAAACAGTTCAAGAAGCAGAAATACTTGCAGTTTAGCTAGATTGAACAGTCACCCAGGTAGTAGCAGGAAAAAAAACACTTTTATCTGGTTAGCAGTCGCTCTTTTAGCCTCTCTGCTGCTAGCACCACTCTGCAGGACCACGAGGAGCTTGGCTGAGTAGTAACAAGCGTAAAAACCGCGCCAAAGCGGGTTTTATACAGGGGGACTTGAAAGAGCTAGAAATTGGCCCAAAACGGCCAATAGACTACCAGATACTTGTGCTGGGAACACTACTCCAGGGATAGATAGGCTGCTCTAAGCTCCCCACTGCCACTGGTGAACAAAGAAGCCTCCCTTTATCCAAGAAAGGAAATGGGCAACACAGGAACTTTCCAAAAGTCCAGAATACAGCAAAGCCTGTATTTGGACTACTCTAGGTCAGGAAAGATGGGAAACAAGGATAATAATGTATGCTTCATTACTAAATGGGGTCACAAATGTGATAGAAAAATCCATAAATGGATCTATGGAGGAATGCATAGTGCATCTATTATTATGTAGACTAAAGCGCTATGGTCATTCCCATTCACAAGTAAGGAATCATTTAAAATGGCTTTATAAAACCCTGTTGCTCTCTTAGATGTGACCTCCTTTATGATGTCTTCTAATAGGGGCTGTGGATAACCACGCTTAAGAAACATCTCTTTTAAGAACTGGCATTCACAAAAAGTCATGATACTTGGATACCATTCTGGCTGCACTAACTAGCTGTCCTTTTACCACTGACTTCTTCTGGTGGTCAGGATGAGAGCTAGTATAATGCAGAAAGGAATTAGAATATGTTTCCTTTCTGAAACTAGTGGCCACATAACATTGTTTGAAATTATCTTTACTCAAATTGATATCCAAGTAGGATATGGTTTCCCTGTGGAACTTACTCGTGAATTTGAGAAAGTATGTAGTGGTGTTGATGAAAGTCATGAATTCTGTGAAAATAGATGCATTGCCCTTGAAAATTATAAAAAATATCATTAAGGTAATGTGTATAGTAATGAGTATATTCTTGGAAAGGTTCGTTCTTGAAAATATATTATTTCCCCAATACACCATGACTAAATTAGAGAAACTGGCCCCACATTGTGACCCCATGGCGACCCCCTTGGTCTGCAAATAATAAGATTTTTCAAACAAAAATAAATTATTTGTGAGAATTAGATCTAAAAATTCTTGTATTAAGTACAGATCATCATCACTGATGCCTTTCTGGACTAACAACTGCCTAATCCAGTCAATACCTAGTTCATGAGGGATCACCGTATATAAGTCCATGACATTCACTGTAACAAATTATAATCATCCTTAGTATAATCCAACCCATTGATGTTAGCCAAAAAGGACCAAGAGTCCTTACAGACTTGTATTTCGTCTGTTAAAAATTTCTTAAGAAAATTATCCATGAATTTGGCCATGGGATAAGTAATTTAATTATGTCCAATGACAGTAGGGCACAAGGGAGGATTGTATAAATTTTTATGAATCTTGGATGCTCCAAATATGATTGGAATCTGTGGTGCTGGGACTGTGAGGCAGTTAAACATCTCTAAGGTAATACGTACATCTATGAATATATCATTAAGGAATGTTCTGATCTTCCTAAAAGCCCCATTGAGCTCATTCAAAGATACTAGTTTATAACTGTCTGATTCTAACATACATAGCATTTTCCTTTTATAGATGTCAAAAAAACAGAAGCAGCAAAACAAACTAAATAAATAAAAATGCTGGCAGGCAGAGTTTCATTGGCACAAATCACTCAGGTGATGATAAACCAACAGGGTATTTAATGATAAAAATCCACAGGTCTGATGAAGTTAACACTGGTTTAACGAAAGCACTCACATTTTATTTGTTTTTCTTGTGGATTTTTATCATTAAATACACCTTTGGTTTATCATCACCTGAGTGATTTGTGCCTGAAACTCTGCCTGCCAGCATTTTTATTCATTTTATAGAAGTCTCAATCAAAAATCACAATGCCTCCACCCTTATCTGGCTGAGAGAATCTTAAACCACTTGCAGTTAAATTGGTTATAAGGTTTCTTTCATCAACATTCACCACCAGATATATTGAGGCAGTGGAACCATGACTTTAGCAACTCAAGCACACACTCTATGATGTTCTTAGTTTGTATGCGTGCCTCATTATGGCATTCTTCCATGGGTATGTGTGCATTTCTGATGAGTGTCATCATCCACAGTTCCAGTGCGTAGCCAGCATCCCCCAATAAATGGCCGTATGGGATGTTTCCTCTAACAAACATCTGGTACAGTTGTGATGCATGCCAGATATGGGAGTTGTTATAGCTGCCAGGGCTACCAGAATACACATTCATGATAATGCCATGGGCATTGCACATGACCTGGCAGTTGATTGAGTAGTACCCCTTGTGGTTGATATAGATTGTACTTTCCTCACCGGGTGGTGCCTTGATGTGTACATGGGTGCAATCTATGGCACCCAGCACCTCAGGGTAGTGTGCTACATAATAGAATTGTTGCATATTGCTGGCCCTCTCTTCAGGGGTGATGGGAAAATAAATATGCTCACTGGCATGTGGTTGCATGGCATCTAGAAACTGGTGGAGTACCCTGGATGCTGATACCTGTGAGATCCCCATCATGTCCCCAGTTGGTTTTTGGAAGGTACCTGTGGCTATTATCCTAAGGGCTACACATACCTTTGTTTCCACTGGGATGGGTTCTCCTCTGTTGGCTCTGGGTCTGAGTTGAGGGAGGTAAGTGCTCAGTGAGTTTTTGTAGTATGTCCCTGTGCACCCTGTAGTGTTGTACAATCACAGCTCATGTAGCTCCTGGAAGGTTACCCTGGCCCTGAACACTCTTCTATGCCTAGCCCTATTGTTAGCAGCAGCAGCAGCATTAATTTCTGCATCTAACACATACAAATGTAACAGACCTGCAGCAGCCCCTAGCATTCTTTCAGTTAAAATTCCCAAGTCTGTACTCCAATGGTGCAGAGTGTGGGGGGAGGGGACATCAGACTGCAGGGAGTATGCATACTTTATAGCGCTCTACTGTAGGTGCTACCTGCATGACTGGCTACCTATAATGCATTGCACCTGCCTAGTATACCATTAACATAATTTAATGGCCCTAGTTCAAGTTAAAGAAGGATCAACACTAATTAATACATCATTGGCCTTTTAGATACTCAGAACACTGCACCCCCCCCCCATGCAAACGTGCACTCCCCAGGTAAACAATGCTTGGCAGTCAGTGGACACACCCCTCAGACTTCCACTCTCAGCACAGTGCTGCACCACACAAACACGCAGAAACATGCACCTCATAGGTAAACAAAGCTTAGAAGTCAGTGCACACCCCACCTAAATGTCCACACTCAGCATGGCGGGGTGCCACACAAACAGGCACAGGTATGCTCCAATCAGCTCAGAAGTTAGTGGACACATCCTCTCCTGATATCAGCTACCTGCTCTGTGGACACCAACATGGATCTCTGCCTACATGGAGGGGATCTGCAGACACAATTACCCCATTATGCTATTCAGTATCTCCACCTCATTTGCATAGGGATCTGTGCTCACAACCTGGATGCTACACACTTCCAAGACCTACCACGTTAGCAACAGCACCAATGCACCATTATAGATACTGCATGCAAGGTCCTGTAATACTTTTCTGTATCATGATATTAATATTGATTTTTCCACTTTTTTTTTTATTTTTTTTTATATAAGGATGTTTGCACACTGAGGTGTGCTGCACAAACATGCCCAGATTATTAAAAAAAATTATATTAATATAACTTTTGAGAGACACAGAGGATAGTTTCACTCATATATGTGTGTGCTGTACCATTTCTATCCATCTATCTATATTTTTACAGCTCCTTTTCTCTGTCTACATTCCTGTACATGGAATTTTTCCATGTACACTATGGACACTGATACAGGGTCTGCTGATCTGCCTATCTGCTTGCTGGATTACTCTACCTGCCTCATTTGCATGAGATTTGCCTCCTTATGAGGTGATTTGTATGCCACAGAACTTCTCATGTTGGCGTGTGCATGCGTGCAGCCCAGCAATGCTTACTGAATCACAAACATGCTTACTTTGCATGGAAGCACTGTGGCATGATACCGACATGGTAAATAAGAAAATGTAGGCTTTATTAAATTCCCCTCTGCATCTTGTGTAGTATATATCATGGAGAGAGGTAGGTTACAAAATAACAAAAAGATAACTGGGTACACAGGTCTCAGGATAAAAAACTGTCCAGTCTTAGTACGTGCACTGATTGCAGCACTGGAAAAAATGGCAGTGTAGAATCCTAAACACATGGAAACATTTTAGAAGAACATCATCTATGGGAAGAGTTGACTGATTTAATTGAGAAAGATAGGCACACTAAAATCGATGAAAGGAATAGATTACAGAAAGTAACACCCAAATTTGTAAAGGTCTGATAAAACAGTTGAACACAGCAATCAAGACTATTAATAGAAAATCATGTGATATAACAGAAGTAAATAGGACATAATACCGAGCAGCTAAATTAATAACAGGTAAAGTCTTACCATAAAACACAGAGCATTAAGGGAAAGGACGGGAAGACATAAAATGGCATTTTAGAAGCGTCAAACAGAGAAAACTATAAAGCAGATAAGACAAGAATCTTCACTGTTAGAAGAATATGTAAGAGGGAACCATTCAACAAAAATATTTGGAAAGATAGATGTGGTAAAAGCAATGCAAAGTATCAGAACAGACAAAGATCTATCACACACTATTGCAAATAATAAACTAAAGATATCAGCACAGGCAAAAAACAAAACTTGGAAGATATACAGATAAATATAACAGAAATGTACAAAAATAAGTTTTACAGAGAACTCGGAAATAAAGCAAATGGAACAGAAACAACATAAAAAAAGAAGAAATAGACACATTTTCTAGAAATACTTATAAAGATCCTGTGGAACATAACAAACATGCTGAATAGATATAAAATTTAAAAGAAACAGTAAGGAGTTCAAATGTATAGGATATGAAATGGGATGATGTAACAGCCAAAGAAACTGAAACAAAATTAAGAAATGTTCTTACATGAAAAACACAAGGCACAGATGCACAACCTAACTTCTGTCTGGAAATGTTAACAATACTTTCCCAAAAATGTATGTAGCTCTGAGTATGAATTACTTGGTATACACATCCCAAACAGACACCAGCCTGGTTAACAAGAGGAAAACAACATTCCTCCTCAATAGTGAACCTGTAAGGTATCCTAAAAACTATAGACCAATAGCTTGCCTTCCAACAATATGCACATTGTACACACTATATACTGGAATTGATGCAGATAGAGTTTGGAGTCAGTGAGGGAAAAAAACTCAATCATGGTAATAGAGCAAAAGGGTAACAAAAGAAAGTCATATGGAAAAAAGGAACATTTGTTGGTAATTAAAGTCATAACAGAAAATTATAAAAAGGGGAAGAATCTAAGCATGGCATGGATAGATTACAAAAAGACATTTGACTATTCTACATTCATAGATAAAGGAGTGCTTATAGATGTACGAGATACATCCTATGTTAATCAGTTATATTACAATGACCACGAAAAAGTGGCAAACCACTTTGCGGTTAAGGCATGACCAATGGAAATTTTTATACCAGGGATAAAAATTTAAAAGGGGATATTCCAGTGTGATTCTTTGTCACCATTGCTGTTTTTTCTGCCCTTAATCTATCTGTTTACTTAACTGATTACAATTTTGTTCCCAGAAAACAACCTTGCTTAAAGACTTCTCATATGCATTTTGTGGATAACTTAAAACAGTACAGTTCATCAGATGAGGAACTGAAAGGACAACTGCAAGTGGTTAAAACATTTTCAGATGATATAAGAATGCCATTTGATCATGATAAATCTTGAAAAGTAAAGTTTAAAGCAGGAAAGTTATAGTAACAAGAAAATGTCAATCTGGGACAGGATCTGATATTAAGGAACTTGAGCATGCGGAAATGTATAGATATTTGGAAGCTGATGAAGGATCAGCAACAAAACGCAAACAAATGTGTAAAACAAACTTTGTAAAGAATACTGCAGAAGACTAAAACCAATACTAAAAACAGCCTTGACATCTAGGAATATAGTCCAAACAGTAAACCACGTTATTCTTCCTGTTCTAACTTACAGTTTTGTTATGTTTGTCTGGCCCCAAAAATTATTGGATCAGTTGGACAGGAAAACAAGAAAAATGTTTCATGTGTATCAAATAATATATAAAAATCAGAGTATAGCAAGATTATATATTCCTCACTCTCAAGAAGGAATAGGACTCCTCAACATGAGTAGAGGAAGTCTAAAATGACCTCTCTGCTTAGTTCAGTAGAAGCACTCTCGTGTCAAGTGGGAAAGGAAACCAAACCAGAAGTAGACAAAAATCCGACAGCAAATGAATGTGCCAAAAAGCAAAAGAAAGAATTTTAGGGGATGGATCATATGAGAAGAAATGAAATGCAAAAAAGCTAGAAATATAGTGGCAAGTATAAAGATTTTCTGGAACTACCTCATGTTAGATGAGTTGAAACTAAATGTTGAAATGTTAATAATGGCAGCCCAGGATAGCAGAATATGTACATGTAGGTTTACAAAGTCCATTGAACATGTGGGAGAAATAGACAAATATAGGTTCTATAAAAATAATTGGAAACAATCGCATATCTTCTTTCTGGGTGTTATACACTCATGGCAAAGGCCTTTACACAGAAAGGCACAATAATGTGACAAGACTGTTGCACTGGGGATTGTGCAAACACTACAATATGGAAGTAGCTGGAAAGCATTGGAACCATAAAGCATTATAGAGAATGATGAAGTGTATATCACTTGGGATCATACATTACCAACAGTTTAAAAACAGATTTGAGAAAAACACCTATAGTAGTCCATGAAAAATGAAGAAAAAAGGAGCATTGATCATTGACATTGCCACACCTATTGATTTCAGTGTTTTATTTACAGAAATGTACAATGTCATAAAGTATCAGGATTTGCAGGTAGAAATTACAACAGTGAGGAAGAAAGATAACTAGACAGTTCATATAGCAGTAGGAGCAATGGGTCTAATAATAAAGAATCTATAACCAAACTTAAATATGATACCAGTACATGTAACTACATATAAATTGCACGATGACTTGGTTCTTGGCACATTACAGGTGTTGTGAAGAGCACGTTTGGCTGATATCAAATATTCAAACAATACTAATTTCATGAACTTTAATTATACCATGACTTATGAATGGGGTTCTTTCCCAACATGGTACTGGAAATACAAAAGACATGGAGAAATTAAACTGTGAAAAGATATTACAAATATTAAGATCGCCACCTGGATGTCAAGAGTCTAAAAATGTCCTCATGTAAACAGGAGGATATATATGCATTCCTAAGGCCTTAAAAAAGGGGCCCACACTGCAACTAGTCTAGTAAACTGCTCAAGCATCAACATGCATATATCCATCATGTGTGCAGTATATTAGAGAGCCATGTACAGCTATGTAAGATGGCAGAAAAAAGGCTACACCAACAAGATGTCTGAAAAAACAATTCCATGGTTTAGAAAAGGAAGTAGTTTCTTTTTTTAAAACAACAACATTATATAATTGCAGTAATCCACTACTGGGCATAAGTAGCACAGAATTTACTCTGCATTGTACACTTCTAGAAGTAGCCATTGCTACTCATTCAGGTCTGTTCCAGGAGTAAAATGGTTGCATCATGTGCATGAACATGGGTTTGAGCATCACATGCAGCACAATCTGAGTTACAAAGAGGCAGTGCCAAAGTGCAGATATGCAATGACATGCTGCTACTGGCACCAACAGCTAGGGTATTGCATAGCATCCAGAGACAGTTGCCCTATATTGCCTCATTAGCATAACAACCATACTTCAAGGTCCTTTTTTGCATGAGATCCATTTGCATGAAAAAACTTAAAGATGAAAATCTGTGGAATAAAAGACTTTACAGAATAACTATGTGAAATTATAACTAAGGAAGAAAAGTCACTTTTACTGTTTTCCAGCACTGTAATAAACTCCCCTGGTGGATGGCATCAACACTGAGATAGATACCATGGAGCATCTGGGAACAGAGCACAATGGCATGGTACATTCATGCCCAGCTGTGGTGCTGGGACATGATACAAGCATTGGGTACCTAAGGAAGGAAAGGGAAATGGGGATATGATGACCACTGTACATACAGGGTTGAAATGGTACTGCAATGTAAGATGGTATAACACAGTGTTATTAAGTTTACAAGATACAGATAGGCATATGTAGGAAGCTCCATATAGGAGACCATGCTCATTGCAACTGAGACCACATGCAGTATTGTACAGAGCAGTACAGGAGCCTGCCAGTTAACTATGAAATGGGCCAAGGGACCCAGTAGACACAGGTGGATGAATTCCACAGACTGCCTCACTCCCCACACACCGAAGTATAACCTGCAAATGTAAATGGCTTGGCATGGACACTAAGAGAGGTAATGAATGGAAAGATTCACTAATTAGGAGACAGAGGTGCTACTGCAACTTGTTGCTTTAAATAGACATTTTGTGTTTAGTCAGGATATGATATCATTTGGGAGGGAGAATTTTTAGTATTTAAACTTTAAATTGATGGTCCGTTTTTTATTTGATAAAGTCTCCTGAATTGCATAATTGAAGATTAAAGTGCTTACCTTGTTTCACACTGAGGATGGTTTTATGTTTTTATTAATACTGAGGATCATTTGACTGTCAATAAAGAACAGTGCTTTTCACTATTCGTGTTTGGATATAATTTTAGATACGTTTGGATATACTTGCCAGTGGACTCTATTCCATTTGGAATTACTTGTTGGTTTTTTTCTCTTCATTGCTACTGCAACTCCTCTATATATATATATATATATATATATATATATATATATATATATATATATATACACACACACACACACACACACACACACACACACACACACACACACACACACACACACACACAGACACACACACACACAACACACACACACACACACACACACACACACACACACACACACACACACACACACACACACACACACACACACACACACACACACACACACACACACACGCACACACACAGACGCACACACACAACACATGCACACACAAAAAAAACCCCCACAAGCACTCACAACATGCATAAGCTGGGCAAGGGTGTTGCAGGCAAGATGCAGACATAACAGGGAGTAGTGAAGGTTGTAAATGCTGTTGACAGCCATTATATGCATATGGAACATGTACCAAAGTGATAAGCCATAAGTTTGCCACCTGTTTTGGAAATGGAATGAATGTGACAGTCACATTTTAATAGCTTTCGTCTTGTTGCTGCAACAGCTATGAGCAGGAAAAGAAATGTCCCAGTTTGCCATTTTGCTAATGTATAGCTTTGTGTACTGTCTGCTCTGCTTAAGCAGAAATAGCTGTATTTTCCTTCCACAATATTTTACTGTCCCTATGACTTGAACAGTTTCTGACATGACTTAGTTGGAGGCTACTGATGTGACGTGCATTCTCTAGTAGGTCCACTCTTAAAATCTACACACTGATTTACTATAGTCTTAGTGTAAGGGTGGTACCAGGTCAGGAAAGCTCACTGGGCCACTAGTGTGGGTTCAGATGGTCTATGAACATGATTAAAAAATGAATTGACTTAGAGAAGAAAAATAAAAAAAAGATCTGTGGTTCTTTGCTGCACCACATCACTTTGAGGTTCTTTGCACTTCACTGTTCCCGCATATCAGTTTTGCATTCTTCTTAACTGTTTCTCAATTTGTTTTAAAAATGCTATCAGTCAGCTTTAAAAATTAAACATTAGACATAACCTTCTTGTATTAGAAGTGACATGGGATATATGCAAATGATCCTTTAAGGACATCAGGTGTTTCAGCTAAATAGCAATTCTGAATGTTCTTGACTATTTTCTTTTTTAAGCCTATTTATGGACAAATTCAGGCCAATAAAGCCAAACTCCACTAGTTGTGGACATGCATGTTTCAGCCTTCTTATGAGATCATCAGCACAGCATAAGTAGAATGTTTGGCTAACATTTAGAAACAAATTTGATATCCATAAGCATTAGTGTGTCTGCAAAATATCCCAACTAACAAACTAAAACAATGAGTAAAAAGGTCACAGAGAAACACCACTTGGTTAAAAAACACAAAAAGAAAAATCTAGCAAGGCTAGAATTTGCGATTCCTTAAATTCTTGTATTAGAAGCAACATGGGATATATGCAAATTACCCTTTAAGGACATCAGCTGTTTCAGCTAAATGCAAATTCCTCACTCCCACAATTCCACAGAATCACAGTGGAAAGTCTAGCCTTGCTACATTTTTCTTTTTGTGTTTCTTAACCAAGTGTTTTTACACATATATATATATATATATATATATATATATATATATATATATATATATATATATATATATGTATAGATTAACTTTGAATCATCGAATGTTCAGAACATTGACATTCTGATCATCGAGACCAGAACATCGATGTTCAGAACATCGAAGGTTCAAAATTAACCATAAAAACAACAAAAAAAAAAATCACAAAAACTATGTTATGCCCCACACCCCCCACTTTAATATTCCAACTCCGAGATCACACTACAGTGGGGTAAGGGAAATCTCCCGTTTACCGCTATATGCAGTAGCGCTAAATGGGAGGTTTCCCGTACCCTACCTGCAATACCAACACTCAGATGGCACACAAACACACAACATGCAGGGCACCTTGCTGCCCTGCATACACACCCAACATTCCACAATCTCACTTACCTGGCACTTCCACTTTAAACCTTCGATGTTCTGAACATTGATGTTCTGGTCTCTATGATCAGAATGTCGATGTTCTGAACATTCGATTATTTAAAGTGGAACCATAGATATATATATATATATATATATGTATATATATGTATATATATTTATGTGTATACAAGTTCAGGAGATGTGGGTGCATGAGGGGATTGCCCCCTGCAAAAAAGAAGTTTACAGGAGAAGAGTGTTCTTTGCAACTAACTGTGGGTAAAACTGCCTTCCAGTTTATAGCCTGCTACAGACCACCCTCCCAAACACAGGAACCCCACTCGGCCTTCCTGAGAATACTGGAAAATATGAAGGTCTCTCCAAACACCATTATATAACTACCCAAACATAGACTGGGAGCATTACTCTAGCTCCAACACCCTAGACCAAAGGTTCCTAGAATTTATAAACTCAAATGCTATGGAACAACTTGTTACCACTCCCACAAGAGGGGAAAACATACTGGACCTGATCATCACCAACATGGGGACACTATGCTCCAGACCAGAAGTGTATCCCTCACTGGTGAGATCAGACCATAAACTAATCTCACTGGATATTCACATCCCGACGCCACGGCCTGCGCAGAAAACCACAGTCAAAAACTTCTCTAGAGCAATTTCACATGCCTCAAAACTGGCGAAATCCTTCAAAGCCCCGGCCTGTGGAAAAAGAATCCTTTATAAACGCATTCTATGAACACCTTCAGGAATGCATGGATCATGCAATCCCAAATAAAAACAAGACCCAATCCTCCAAAGGCAGATGTCCTGTCTGGTGGACCCCAGCCATAAACAAACTATACAATAGGAGGAAGCTACTACATGATAGAGCAAAATCCCAAAAAGGGAAGGCATCTCTGATCAGTATTAGCAAAAAACTATGGGCACTCATAAAATCGTCTAAGGCCAGCTTCGAGAGAAAAATTACACAGGACACTAAGGATAATCACAAGGCTTTCTTTAGTTATGTTAGGAACCTGGGTGGTAATTCCCAGATATGCTCAGAATTAGTCCAAAATGACAAAAAATACACCGAGCCCACAGACATTGCCAACATCCTAGCTGACAGGTTCAGTGCAAACTCCCCCCCCTCCCCACCAAAGGGCAAATTTCTATCCCAACAGAGTGCTGCCTCCCTGACATCTCAGATGCTCAGGTTCCAAAGCAAAAACACAGCATCAATGGGACCAGATGGTGTCTACATGAACTCCAAGAAGAGCTAAACCCAAACATAAAACTACTGTTCAATCTTAGCTTTACTACAGGATATGTACCCAAAGAGTGGCGTACAGCAACAGTGGTCCCTCTCCACAAAGGTTGTGTCTCAACGGATCCTGGAAACTAATAAGCCTGACTAGCTTGGTCTGCAAAGCTATGGAAAGGATCATCATGGACCTCATAAATAAAGATATTGGGGACTTACAGACACTGGATCCTTCCCAGTTTGGCTTTGTTAAGGGCAGATCCTGCCTCTTAAACCTGGTCGATTTCTTTGAAACAGTCACCAAGGCCATTGACGAGGGGAAGGTGGTCCACACAGCCTACCTGGACCTCGCAAAAGCCTTCGATACAATACCTCACTCGGGCATTATAGATAAGCTCACTAGCTTAAATATAAACCCCTATGTCACTAGATGGGTTGCAAACTGGCTCAAGGACAGAACCCACATGGTTAGAATTGCTGGAGCCATGTCAGACTCCAAACCAGTTACAAGTGGCGTCCCACAAGGCTCAGTCCTGGGACCTCTCTTGTTTGGTATATATTTCTCGGCGGTACAGGCCAACACGGTAGGACTGTGGTTGACCAAGTTCGCAGATGATAGCAAACTGGGCACCATAATCAACTCTCCAGCCGACACAAGCATCCTCCAAAAGGGCCTCATAGAAACAGACAACTGGTGCCAGAGCCATGGCCTCAAGCTAAATGCCAAAAAGTGTATAGTCATCCCATTTGGCAAAAACAAAGTGCCCACAAATTACCACATAGGTGGTAATCCTTTAAGTACAGAAGAAGTAATTAGGGACCTGGGGACCCAAGTTGATAGCAATCTCTCATTTGACAACCACGTGGCCAAAGTGGTTAGAAAAACATTTTATATAGCCCACCTAATCATGAATGGATTCACATCTAGATCAGGGGAGGTCATCGTGCCTCTTTACTCATCCCTCATCAGGCCCATAATTGAGTGCAATGCCCCTTTGGGATGTACCTTACCAGACACCTGCAGCAACTGGAAAGACCCCAAAAGTACCTCACCAAGAGGATCAAAGGGCTCAAACAGATGCCATATGCTGCCCGGTTAAAGAAACTCCAGCTCTACTCAGTGGCATACCGCCTGCTCAGAGGCGATCTGTGCCTGACGATAAAGCCATGTCCAACCCGGAATTAATGGACATGCTGCACCTCAGAAAATCCAAATCCCATTGAGCTCTTGAACCTCAGCACTGAAATAAATAGGACATGCTGGAGGGACAGATTCATAACCCAGAGGCTCCCTTCACTCTGGAATAAAATCCCAGTCCAGGTTAGGCAGAGTCCCACATTGACTCTCTTCAAGAGGAATCTTGATGAGTGGATGGGAGATCATAGGTTTACCCCGGCTATCACTTCTGTGTCACTGTTAGACAGAGGCACAGTATACTAACCTCAAAAAAAGGCATAGCAAAATTAATTTAAAATGGGTGCCGAATGCCAAATACACTCTGGCTAGGCTTATAAATGCCCTAGGGCAGATAGCCTAGTATGAACCTATGAACCTATTTATACTTCTTATGTAGTTTTGGTCTTTTTTTTTTTTTGACTGACTATAGATGACATTGTCCATATTGCGGCAGCCTATATGGTGGTGGCCCACTATCTTCTGGTCTGTAAGGTGATTGCATATAAGGTGTTGACAAGCTGTACTGCAATAGCTGCTACTTCTCCAAGCATATTCAAGTCACTGCCCACCAAAAATCCACAGTACTGAAAAAAAGGTTTGCACCATAGTGCAGTGCACTTGCTTTATACATGTCTGAATCAGTCTGTATATATGCAGCCATCTTTTGCTTAATCCATGTTCCTTATTTGCATGATATTCCTTATTTCCATATCATCATGTGCTCATTCAAAGGCCACATTTTCTGAGTCTTAGAATAGCTCACACTCTGAATGTTTCCACTACCTTCATTAATTTGCACTACACATACGCTAAATATCTAGGAATTTTAGCCAAAACCACAAAAGTCAAAACATCCAGTGAAAATCTGTCCATAAGATTTTTTGAAGTAGGCAATAATAGTGACTTCAAATGCAGTAAACTGTCATGAGCTGTCAACCTATATGCATTCATCTGATTAACAAAAGAACAAGTCAAAGACCTAACAGTGCCAGCTGCTCTACCCCAGAGAGAGCCCAAGGAAATTAATCTAGCAATTTGACCCATCTAAGTGAACATTTATCCAAGACTGTAGCTGTATTTATTTACCATACCAATTATGTTCATGAATACAACATTGTAAGGTAAAGGGTCAATTCCAAGAAATTAATTTGTCAAAATTTCTCTCAGACTGCTTAAAATTTCTACTGCTTGCATACAATGTGATTTGCCTACACAGACAAACCATTGACTTGCTCAAAAATGTGTACTATTAAAGCTACATATATAACGATACAATGAAAAAGGACATATGTCCTTTTTATTAGATATCTAATGGCTACAGAAAGAAAAAGAACAATTATCGTTTTAATTCACTGCAAATTGATCTAAATTTCTTTCAGCCAGCTTCATGTAATCTGCTATAAGACATTCTGATTCAAATTATGAAACTCACACAAACACCTTAAAACAGTTCAAGAAATCTTTAAACAATTGTAATAAGACTTGTTCTGCCTCGAATGTCTTTTATTTGCATGCATAAACTTCCTTTATTCAACAGACCTATCACTAAAGTTTTACAAAGTTGTTTCAACTTAAAATAATTCCCCTTGTTGCAATACATAGACTATAATAGAAAATAAGACTATGTAATATTTTTAGTGGAAAATCAGCATTTTAAATAATTTGTAAAAATAATTTAAAGACCTTGTCAAATTGCTACATATGTGTTCATGCACACTAACCTCCAAACAGGGTCATATCTATAACACCTGCTAATGAGGATAAACAAAAACAAAGATCATGAACAAAAGTAATTTCCTCATTATTCATACCAACCTTTTTTATAGCCACAGTTTAATTGCCTTACAACAATGCTGTCTGCCACTGAAAATACATCATTTCACTGCGTATAATATATTGTGCTATGAAAACAAATTAAATATGAAATATAAGACAAGCTTGTGCTTAAGGAGGTGGGGGGGCTTGAAGAAAAAAAAATCACGTAGTCTTCAAACTTAGCTTGTACAGTACAAGTTTAACAGAAATGAGCATGGTCTATTTATGGGTCAACTTCAGATCATCAAACGGCCATAACATCAACACACATACGGCCAAGACGACAACACTGTAGCTTCAAAACATCGACCCCAAATAAAAAACAAAAACAAAAAAACTGCACCCCCCACACCCCCTGCTACTTAAATATGCCAACTCCGAGATCACACTTACATTGAAGTGAATGGCAATTTTCCACTAGGCCGATTTCCATGCAAACCATTCGATGTCTTGAAGAAACGATGTTGTCGTCTCTGCCATGTTCATATCAAAGTTATGGCCATTCAACGATCTAAAGGGGACCCCTATTTATAACAGAAAGTGCATAACCTTGTATTCTAATGGTAAAAACATTGAAGTGTTCTTGCATAACCTAAGTTTATAAATAAAAATGCTGGCAGGCAGAGTTTCACAGGCACAAATCACTCAGGTGATGATAAACCAAAGGTGTATGTAATGATAAAAATCCACAAGAAAAACAAATAAAATGTGAGTGCTTTGGTTAAACAAGTGTTAATGTCATCAGACCTGTGGATTTTTATCATTAAATACACATTTGGTTTGTCATAAACCAGTGTTAACTTCATCAGACCTGTGGATTTTTATCATTAAATACACATTTGGTTTGTCATCAACTGAGTGATTTGTGCCTGTGAAACTCTGCCTGCCAGCATTTTTATTTATTTAGTTTGTTTTGCTGCTTCTGTTTTTCTGACATCTATAAAATGAAAATGCTATGTATGTTAGAATCAGACAGTTATAAACTAGTATCTTTGAATGAGCTCAATGGGGCTTTTAGGAAGATCAGAACATACCTTAATGATATATTCATAGGCGTACGTATTACCTTAGAGATGTTTAACTGCCTCACAGTCCCAGCACCACAGATTCCAATCATATTTGGAACACCCAAGATTCATAAAAATTTATACAATCCTCCCTTGTACCCTATTGTCAATGGACATAATTCAACTACTTATCCCATGGCCAAATTCATGCATAATTTTCTTAAGAAATTTTTAACAGACGAAATACAAGTCTGTAAGGACTCCTGGTCCTTTTTGGCTAACATCAATAGGTTGGATTATACTGAGGATTATAATTTGTTACAGTGAATGTCAAGGACTTATACACGGTGATCCCTCATGAACTAGGTATTGACTGTATTAGCCAGCTGTTAGTCCAGAAAGGCATCAGTGATGATAATCTGCACTTAATACAAGAATTTTTAGATCTAAATCTCACACTGATGAAGTTAACACTTGTTTAACGAAAGCACTCACATTTTATTTGTTTTTCTTGTGGATTTTTATCATTAAATACACCTTTGGTTTATCATCACCTGAGTGATTTGTGCCTGTGAAACTCTGCCTGCCAGCATTTTTATTTATTTAGTTTGTTTTGCTGCTTCTGTTTTTTTTTTTTACCTAAGTTTATGTTAGATACTCTAATCAAGTATGTTGCATTTTGGGAAACTCTTTGTAATGTCCGAGACACGAAATAGAAAAGTAATGCCGGAAGTATGTAGTATAATAAAGATGGTGTAACCTTAAAAGATGAAAACTATACATTGTTCTTTACTAAATAAGTCATGCAACTGTAAAAATCTTTTTGCAGTAAGCAATAGTCATCTTGACCAAATTATGTTAGATGAGTAGGATGCAAAGTCAGACAATATGCTGTATTTGCCTTACAAAAAATAATTAAGAAAAGGAATAAATATATAATCAAGCAACACTGACAACTTCATGCAAAACTAAAAGTACTACTCATTACAGATGAAAAAAAACACACAAACAGACATTGACATATCATTCCTTACATGGGAAACACTTACTAAAACTTAAGTGTTTCATCTCAAATTTATTCAGAGACTTAAGAACTCATAGAATAAAAATGAAGCAAAACTAAACAGTGGAACACAAACCTTGAACACCAACCCCCCCCCCCACACACACACACACACAAAATACAGGAAATGACAATTTCATTAAGCATTGTTGTCCTTATTTAGCACTGGACTGTTTCAGAATTTCTGAATTCACAAACACCCTACTTAATATACTTTCTGCAACCAGTACAATCAATTAACAAAAAATAATACAATAATCGGTGCATTAATAAGATAAATACAATAAAATAATAAAACAATAAATATATATACATCACTGTTAACAAATTCAAGAAGGTATATGCTAGTTATACTAATTATATTAATCATATCAGCTTTTTAAACAAAGATTCATTAAAAGAAGAAAAACATTATATTTGCCATTTCTTTAAGGCAAGGGGAGACTTACCTCAAAAAGTTGCAAAAAACGATACAAAAAACAAGAAAATCCAAACCAAGGCAGAGAACAGGAACCCTCACTGGATATTAAACCACTTTTATTCCAAGGACATAAAAGGCCAAATACGGCTCAGAACCACAATAAACAGAACGCAAGTGTTGATGTTGGGCGCGCTTTCTCTTTGTTAAGTAACAAAGCTTCTTCAGAACAAACTTTCTGTTCATAGTGTCCTCATTTTATATTAATATCAATAAACAGTAAGGTCAACTATTACTTAATGGATCATCTACTTCAGGGGAGCATAAATGAAAAATTATACAATTTTTTGTATGTGGAAAATCCCCAGCTTCCTGTTATATTTGGGATACCAAAAGTACATAAAGGGTTAGAACCACTTAAATTTAGACCCATTGTAGCGGGAGCAGGGAGCATTACAGAACCTTTGGCTATTTTTGTAGACACACAATTGAAACATTTTATTAATTCGGTTCCACATATTAGTAGACAATCTTGGGAATTTTTGAGGAATATTCCCACAAGGAAAATTGAGACTGAGATACACTTTGTTACTATAAATGTGGTGGAATTATTCCCGAGTATTCCTCACACTACAGGACTGGAATGGTTTTGTGATATTTTAAGTACAGATTCTGGTTTAAATGGCAACTTTGTCAACTTAATTATAGAACTTACTGAGACAGTATTGACGAACAATTTTGTGTACTTCAATGGTGACCATTTTCAGCAGAAGAAGGGTGTTGCCATGGGGGCAGCATGTGCCCCCATTTATGCAAATTGCGTTTTATATTTTTGGGAGAAAAAATTTATTTTTAATACAGTATGGAAGCAACACATTTTATTTTACACCTGTTTTTTTGGACGATATTTGTATTTTTTGGAAAGGGTCCAGGCAATCATTTCTTGAATTTTATGAATTTTATGAATATATAAACACTTATACTGACTTCCTGAAATTTACATACACTCTTGATCAAACAAGTATTAATTATCTGTATGTCACTTTGTATAAGGACTCATTTAATTGTTTACATTCAAAATTATATAGAAAACCCACTTTTTCCAACACATATTTACATTTTCAAAGTGGATACCCTTTTTCTCAGAAAAAGAATATAGTAAGAGGACAGTTGATAAGGGCATGCAGAATGACAAGTGAGGATGTGATTTTCACTGATGAGGTTAAATATATAAGGTCGCTTTTTACTGAAAGAGGTTATCCGGACTCTTTGTTACAGATTTTAATTAATGAAATAACAAAAGAGAGAAAGGCTAAATATTTTCCATTACTAGGACAGAAGGACGATACAGTGTTTATAGGGAAAAAAGAAAAAAACTGAAAACTACAGTCAAGCATTGGTACATGCATTTTCTGACACTTCTTATATTGTGGAAGGAATTGTCAGAAAATATTGGCCAATATTGAAAATGAACAATGAGATTAGAAATTACATCCCTAATCATCCCCTCTTCATTAGAAAAAGAGGGAGGAATTTAAAAGATTTATTTGAGACAATCATGGGTTACAAGACAGTGAATTCCAACACCAACAAAGGTACATATAAATGTGGGTCTTGTCAACAATGTGAATACATTTTATACCAACAAGGACTTTACATTCCATCTAGAGATTATAAGTTTTTTTCCATCTAGGTACTACAATTGTGGCACAAAAGAAATTGTGTACATTGGTGTATGTACGGTTTGTAAAAGTTTTTATATAGGTAAATCCACCCGTACTTTAAGGAAAATAATTTATGAGCATATGTACAAAATAAGTAAAGGGAAAGAGTCCAATGCTTTTTACAAACACTCACTGGTATGTAAAAATATGAGCATCAAATTTGCTGTTATTGAACAGGTAGCGATCGATCCTAGGGGGGTAACTGGGAATCCAGAGTGGAATTTAGGGAGTTATTTTGGCAACTCAAACTGGATGCCAGTAGACCCCCTGGTCTCAATGACAGCATTAGCATACAAAGTGTGTTGAGATTAAGACAAGCTAAGTTATAACAACAATTAGTAGACTCCCTCAAATTACACACTCTTTTAATCAAAGTTGACTTCAAGACAGGGTCTTGGCAGGTTTCATTTGAAATAAAAAGAGAAAACATTTTTTTTCATTGATTAAGACATAGTTTTTTTTCTCTAAGGTCATTGTTTGTAATTTACCTTATGTTTATAAGGAAGTTTCTATAGAAAAAATTATTCAATGGTTTCTTATTTTATATGCATTGTTTTTTAACACTATAATTTTGATTACTTATGAAACCGCAACACTTAGGCGAAGTGTTTCTACATCAATTGCATACATAAAGAAGGTGCATTTTAAATGTTGGGAGGTTAAACACTTCAGTAAAGTTTTAATGATATTTGTTCAGACATTCAGGGGGACAATTTAATAACATAACATGTATACAATTTTATATACTTGAGAGCATTTTTTGCTAGGACACTTTTTTGTAAAATTTTTTTAGGTTTGTATTCAACGTTTTACCTTTAAAATTCAATTGAAATGGTAATTAGGGGTTAATTAATGTTTATTGATATTAATATAAAATGAGGACGCTATGAACAGAAAGTTTGTTCTGAAGAAGCCTTGTTACTTAACAAAGAAAAAGCGTGCTCAACATCAACACTTGTGTTCTGTTTATTGTGGTTCTGAGCCGTATTTGGCCTTTTATGTCCTTGGAATAAAAGTGGTTTAATATCCAGTGATGGTTCCTGTTCTTTGCCTTGGTTTGGAGACTTACCTCAACCAAGCCTTAAATGCCAAATGGTTCCTCTAATTTCTATTCACTTTCTGTAGTTCTGTTATTACATCCTATCAAGTCCAAATGTATCTGTTCTAAGATTACTAAAATAAAATTTATTACATCATTAACTCATTTGTAAATGCTTAAATAGGTTCATAGGTTCATAGGTTCATACTAGGCTATCTGCCCTGGGGCAATTATAAGCCTAGCCCGATTCTGTATGGCTTACGCCACCCCTTGATTTGAGTATACTGTGCCCTTTTTAAGGTTTAGTTTACTGTGCCTCTGTCTAATAGTGACACGGGAGTAATCCCTGGGACAAACCTACAATCCCCCATCCACTTATCGAGATTCTTCTTGAAGAGATTCAGTGAGGTGCTCTGCCTCACATGAACTGGAATTCTATTCCAGAGTGAAAGGAGCCTCTGGGTTATGAACCTGTCCCTCCAGCAAGTTCTATTTATTTCTGTGCTGAGGTTCAAGTCCCTCGAGCATGTGGCTCTAAGGGATTAAGATTTACTGAGGTGGAGAATGTCCATTAATTCTGGATTTGACATACCTTTGTATGTCAGGCATAGATCGCCTCGAAGTAGGCGGTATGCAACTGAGTAGAGCTGGAGTTATTTTAACCAAGCAGCATATGGCATCTGTTTGAGACCCTTGATCCTCTTGGTGAGATACTTTTGGGGTCTTTCTAATTGCTGCAGGTGTCGGGTAAGGTACATCCCAAAAGGGGCATTGTATTCTATGATGGGCCTGATGAGGGATGAATAAAGGGGCACGATTACCTCTCTTGATCTAGATGTGAAACCCTTTGTGATGAGGTGGGCTATGTAGAAGGTCTTTCTAACCACTTTGGCAATATGGTTTTCAAAGGAGAGATTGCTATCAACTTGGGTCCCCAGGTCCCTAATAACTTTCTCTGTACTTAATGGGTTTCCGCCTATGTGGTAATTTGTGGGCACATTGTTTTTGCCAAAGGGTATGACTATACATTTTTTGGCATTGAGCTTTAAACTATGGTGCTGGCACCAGTTATCTGTCTCTGTGAGACCTTTTTGACGGATGTTTGTGTCAGCTGGAGAGTTGATTATCGCGCCCAGTTTGCAGTCGTCTGCGAACTTGGTGAGCCATAGTCCTCCCACGTTTGCCTGTACCTCGGAAAAGTATATACCAAACAAGAGTGGTCCCAGGACAGAACCCTGTGGGATGCCACTTGTGACCAGTTTCGAGTCTGACATGGCTCCAGCAACTCTCACTCTGTGGGTTCTGTCTTTGAGCCAGTTTGTGACCCATCTTGTGACATAGGGGTTTATATTTAAGCTGGATAGCTTATCTATGATGCCCGAGTGGGGTATTGTGTCAAATGCCTTTGCAAGGTCCAGATAGGCTGTGTGGACTACTTTCCCTTCATCTATGGCTTTGGTGACTGTTTCAAAGAAGTCAACCAGGTTCAAAAGGCAGGATCTGCCCTTGACAAAGTCGAACTGGGTAGGATCTAGTGTCTTTAGGTCCCCAATGTCTTTGTTTATGAGCTCCATGATGATCCTCTCCATAGCCTTGCAGACTAAGCTAGTCAGGCTTATGGGGCAATAGTTTCCAGGGTCCGTAGAGGCTCCACCTTTGTGGAGTGGGACCACTGTTGCTGTACGCCATTCTGTGGGCACATATCCTGTAATGAGGCTGAGATTGTATAGCTGTTTTATTTGAGGGATTAGTTCCTCTTGTAGTTCAGGTAGGACGCAACCTGGGACGCCATCTGGTCCCATGGAAGCAGTGTTTTTTGCTTTGGAAATGGCAGCCTTCACCTGAGCATCTGAGATGTTTGGGAGGCAGCCCTCTGCCGGGATAGATACTTGCTCTTTTGGGGGTGGAGAAGTTTGCACTGAACCTGCCTGCCAGGATATTGGCGATGTCTGTGGGTTCAGTGTATTTTTTGTCGTTTAGAATCAACTCAGAACAAGTTTGGGAGTTGCATCCCAGGTTTCTAACATAACTGAAAAAAGCCTTATGATTGTCTTTGGTGTCCTGTGCAATTTTTCTCTCAAAGCTGGCCTTGCAGGATTTTATGAGGGATCGTAATTTTTTGCTAGTACTGATCAGAGATGCCTTCCCTATTAGGGATTTTGCTCTATCATGTAGTAGCTTCCTCCTTCTGTTGTACAGTTTATTTATGGCAGGGGTCCACCAGACTGGACACCTGCCTTTGGATGATTGGGTCTTGGTTTTGTTTGGGATAGCATGATCCATGCATTCCTGGAGATGTCCGTAGAATGCATTTATATAGGATTCTGCAGTTTGGGCTGTAGTTTCCACTGGCCCTGGGGCCTTGAAGGATTCCATTTCGGTTTTGGGAAGTGAGAAGTTCGCTTTTGAGAAGTTTTTCACTGTGGTTTTCTGGGCTGGGGGTGGGGTCGGGATGTGGACATCCAGTGAAATTAATTTATGGTCTGATCTTACCAATGAGGGATATACTTCTGGTGTGGAGCATAGAGTCCCCATGTTGGTAATGATCAGGTCTAGTATGTTGTCCCCTCTTGTGGGAGTGGTGACTAGTTGTTCCATAGCATTTGAGTTTATAATTTCCAGGAATCTTTGGGCTAAGGTGCTGGGGCTTGAGTAGTGCTTCCAGTCAATGTTTGGGTAGTTGAAGTCACCCAATATAATGGTGTTCGGAGAGATCTTCATGTTCTCCAATGTTTTCAGGAAAGCCGAATGGGATTCCTGACTTTGAGAGTCATAAATAAAACATTTTTAGTTTTCTTAATCTTTATGTCATACATATGCTCACTTATACACTTGTGTAATTTATGAGAAGTCATTCTAACATAAAATGACAAACAATCAGAGCCCATGGCAATGTATACAGCACCATTAATTTCACACAGAAAATGACCTAGTATGGAATAGTTTTATTAATATGTTCCAGATTTACAAAAACTAGTATAATGAAACATCTTGCAACCACCACATTTAAAATATGCTCATAGGTTTCTCTGTTTTATAACATAAGCTAAAAGCATTTTCTGTATATAATAAACATTTCAGGTTATTGGATTATCTTATATAAAAATCTAAGTGCATCCCCAGTAATAATAAACTCATTCCTTCCTTTCAATATTTTTCAATTCTTCTTTATTGTACTTTTAAATTTAACACTGTTCAATGACATATCTAATTTAAGCCCTATCTTTTTATTATTTAAATTAGTATTTGCATATTTTGAGAGGTTCCCCTTCTTCAAAATAGGAAAGACATTAATATTTCTATTAAACTTTCAAGGCTATTTCCTTTAAAATCTCCTTATTGTAGACCTTTTCAACAAACATCCCAATAATATTATCTATCTCTTCTAAAAAACTTTAGTTATCAGATATTATTCTTGATGCCCTAATAAAGTGACCCTTCGGAACATCTCACTTCTTAAAACTGGGATAATTACTGTTAAAATGTAAATAATTATTTCTATAAATATTTCTATTAAAAACATGTCTATAAATGCTAGTCTTTGTAGAGTGCAGCTACATTTTACAGTTGTGATCACTGTTTTTTCAAAGATTTCTTGTATCTCACACTGAGCCTATTGTTCTCTAGTGCAATATAAATCCATCCATCCATCCATCCATCCATCCATAACGCCCTTTCTCCCATTTTTGCACATGGAGTCAGGGTGTTATGCTAAAAGTGACCATCATATAGAGACAGTGTTTGTACCACTGGTTGGCTAGCCCTGCAGTGCTTGTTATTTCATACAACACATGCACTCATATATATGGCTAATTAAGAGTGACCAGTCCATCTACAGCTTGTCTTTAGAATGGTGGGAGAAATATGAAGAATGCACACAGAAGGTACACCAGCCAGGAAGTGAAATGAAGAACCGCTTGCTGTGAGGTGGCAACACTATCCAGTGCACCACAATGCCTCCCTCTCCAGAGAAGTGTAAATGACTGTAAATAAAACTCAGCAAATAGCATTTTGGCATACACATTCACATGATAACTCAAGGCAGGGGTAAATGACAATTCTCCAGAACCAATGTCTTCAGTTATCAGTTCTACAGGAATGCTGCCACTGGTTACTCATACCTAACAAACCAGGAGCTTAACTTAATGTTTAACATTAAAATTAGCTAAACTTTAAATATTTAATTGGTATCAATTACCTTTGTGCAGTTGCCATTCACGGGACAGATATCACACTGATTTAGGTAACAGCAAAATGCAAAATCCCTTAAGCAAATAAGTAACATATGAGCCATAAGCTTTCAAATATACAGTGGATATAAAAAAAGTGTACACACCCCTGTTAAAATGCCAGGTTTTTGTGATATAAAAAAATTAGACCACAATAAATCATTTCAAAACTTTTCCCACCTTTAATGTGGCCTATAACCTGTACAATTCAATTGAAAAACAAACAAACAAATTGGTTAGGGGAAAATATAAAAAATAAAAAACATACAATAAGCTGGTTGCATAAGTGTGCTCACCCTTAAACTAATATTTTGTTGAAGCACCTTTTGCTTTAATTATAGCATTCAGTCTTCTTTGGTAGGAGTATCAGCATGGCATATCTTGACTTGGCAATATTTGCCTACTCTTCCTTACAAAAGTGCTCCAAATCTGTCAGATTGCGAGGGCTTCTCTTGCACACATCCTTCTTCAGATCACCCCACAGATTTTCTATTGGATTTCGGTCTGGGCTCTGGCTGGGACATTCCAAAACTTTAATTTTCTTCTGATGAAGCCATTCTTTTGTTGATTTGGATGTATGCTTGGGGTCATTGATAAAACAATTCTTTACTTGAAATAAGCTAAAACATTTTTTTTTCTGAAATTTACAAGCAAATTGTATTTTACTTTACAAAACTTGCACTTAAACAGGCAAACAGTACAGAACTTGTCAACAAAATAAAAATGTTCAAATAATCTATTTAATACCTGGACTAAAAAATATCTGTTCCAGGCTAAATATATAATGTGCCCTTTCTGGTTCTGGTCTTGAAGTGTAAAACACAATTTTCAGAGTACTTAAATATAAAATAATCAAGCTTGAAATTCTGTCTCCAAGGGTGCCCTCCATTAAGCAAAGACATAACTCATATATCTTTTGCAACCCTTTTACTTAACAATCAGTCATTCTGTTGATAAGGCCTCAGGCAGGATTTCCTGTGGCTTTCATTTTAATTTTAAAAGATGCCTTGCTGTTTCTACAGTTAAACCTTTCCATAAGGTATCATTATGTGGCCTGGAGAGTTCTAATGAGCATTAGACACACTGTAGAAATGTACAGTCAAGAAGCAGAGATAAGATTATTTTTAAAATGCATTACTTTTCCACAGTAGTAACACACATTGTTTTACATTATATTTTACTGAAAACACAAGTACAATGCTACTTCTGCTTTTATCATTTAAATGATTACTTGCATGTTTTTTTTGTATCACTTTAATACAGATAGTATATTTTTCATTAATTTTTCCTTGTAAGTACAACATTATTTTCCCAGTCTATTACAGTTCTTCATACACACACACACACACACACACACACACACACACACACACACACACACACACACACACATGCACACACTAGACCACTCAACCTGGAAACATCAAAGAGTGTACAAAGGCCCATGAAAAATAAGTACAAATCTGTATGCTGATTAACATAAAATTTGAATACATAATTATGTAACCCCACCCACTCTGATGGAATTGGGGGATACCAACTTTCAAATGCAAACTGAAAAACAGACAGCCAAAATATGGCCCCAGAGTCCCCCTGCAGCCATTCCAATGTCCCATTACTTGGCTATTTCACCCCATTTACCATAACACTGTAATGTGCATACTGCTTTACTTCTACAATGATTATATGGATTTTATTTTACATTTTATACCGCAAACACTAAATAAAGCAATACAGTCTCACAATGAAAATAGACTTAGCATTAAAACTTCTCTGCCCTTGAAACTCACATTAATTGAAACAGCATTGAAACCCACATCCAAAGAAAATGCATCTGTCCAGTTGTGGATAAAGATTACCTTTGGGTTGTTTTCAAATCATAGGCCCTTTGCACACAAAACATACATGTGTTCTTTGATAAACCCTCTTGACTGTATTACATTATATTCCTTGTATAATACAGCGCACTTGTTAGAGCTTGTTTTAAATGCATTGTTTTGAACATTTTTTTCCAGTAAACAATGAAAAAAAATGCATGAACCAATAATGACAAAACTGCCCAATTGAGAACTTTTCCATCATAAAACTTTACTCAAACTTCTACAGTCCACCAGTATCAGTAAATATCCACAATCTCTGCAGAAGTAAAAATCAACTAAACAATTCCACTTTAAAGAGATCTGTAACTAATGAAGAGGTTGCTGCTAGCAAACAACTTTATGTTTCATTGTTTCATCTACAAGAAAAGTGCCTGTTGCACCTGAAGAATAAATTGCCTATGTTACATTAAAAAAAATGATAAGCTAGTAATATTTCAATAGGGAAATGAATGACAAACTAATAACAGGTTCATAGTTACTAGGTATCACCTCCAAAGGAGGACATTCTCAGGACAGCAGCATCAGTACAACACAGTACATTATCATGGGAGTAGAACCCACAGCCTTCTGCAGTAAATGCAAGTATACCACCTGCTGTTCTACTAACAATGCAAGTAGACTTTTAATAAGCAGCACTAAACCTCCCTTTCACTGAAGAAATGTGCAGCAGAAGAAATCGGGAAAAAGACAAAATTCATTGGGGGAGACAAAGACCCAAAACCGGGAACACATTTGAAACATTGCTTGTATAATCTAAGAAAGTTGCTAGAATAAAATGTTGTGTTACCATGTGTTTCCTGAAAGATAAGAAGACTGTAACTTAAATGGCTATCATTATTTAGCGAATTCAGTTCTCACTGATTTGCCAGAAAACCATACATTTTATTTAACATTTGTTTACTGAGAAAGTCCAACTTGGAACAAAGCCAATTTTCAGCAGAGACCTGGGGAGAAACACTCCAGATGCATGTCTTTGCATCGTGAGAGGAAACCAGAGCACCCAGAGAAAACCCACACAAACATGGGGGGGGGGCATGCAGACTCTGCACAGAAGGCACTTCAGCCAACAATCGAACCAGAGAACCTCTTGCTGTGAGGCAACAACACCACCACTGCACCATTCAAATTTTAAGAGGGATAGACCAGAAGTATGAACCAAACATTCCAGACATTCTCTGAAACACACACACAAACACACACACACACACAACTTGGCTGGCAGTAATGTTAAATTGTACCAATGGTTGTTGTATTAGATACACTAAATGCAAAGAACGAAGCAGTAATGGTAAGTTGCAGACACACACACACACACACACACACACACACACACACACACACACACACACACACACACACACACACTCTCTAAATGCAAAGAATGAAGCAGCAATGGTATTAAACAGTACAGTTCCAAACTTTAAATGCAATGAAGCACTAAGTGCTATTATAAACCCATCTGCTTTTTCCTATGCATACACAAACTCTTTCTGCACAAATAAACTCTACAATAAATAGTTGATTAGGAATCTAATTTGTTACAATTACCACTGCAAGAAAAATAATTTTCTTAAGAATTTTCAGAACTGTCTATTCTCCCACTTAATAACTTATTAGTCAATATGAACCAAACAAATATCTAGTCCAAAGTAGCTGGCATAAACATGGAAAAGTTCTCAAAATAAATAAATAAATAAATAAAGTAAGTAAGTAAATAAAATCAATGCCCCAAAAATCTACCTGTAATGTAACCAATTCTACATCTGTAGCATTACCTAAGACACAGTCTTTCCAAGCATTTTTAGTTTTCTACAATCTGTATTTCTACTTGTCATCTTACCCTTATCTACACTGTTACTGTTTTTACATCAGCAGTTAAACCCCAATGTGTTCAAGATGTACCTGCATTTATTATGTCTAACATCTCCCTTGTGTAGTTAGCATCCCACTCTTCTTGTAGAATAAGAAATATTTTCATATTACAAGTAAGAAGGTTGTAAATTACATAATGCATATTCATCTGTTAACCCCCATCAAACGGGTCTATATTAAAGGAACGAATGCTTAAAAGGTCTTATACAGTATTATCGACACCTTTTAAGTGAATGTTCAGTTTACCAAAAGCTCATAATGTCTAAATTCAGAGTTTCAAAAAGTTATAGTTGGCCAACTCTCAGGAAACTCCTGGCTGATGTCAAGGCGTTCACGCTGTGAATAGCTGTATGACAGCTTTGTAAATATAAATAATTATTTAAGTACTGTGTTCTATAAACAGTACGAATGAATAACATACTGAAATTGTAAAGTGTTCTACAACTCATACATTTAAAAGAAGTAAATGTGCAAATTGTAGTGTTTTTTTACCGGTCAGTGTTATATAAAACACAGCCAGTTACTGCAGAAGTTGTGATGCACATGCGCTATTCAAGTTGGCCTTTATTGGGAATTGCTGTTTTTCCCCAACGCAGAGCGATCTTGGAGTTGGTATATTTAGTTGGGGGGGTGTGGGGGCACAACTCCCCACATTGGGGGGTGTGGGGAGGGTCACACCACCCACTTGATTAATGTATTGAAGTTGTGTTTGTTTGTGTATGGCTCCTTTACATATGGTACTAGGGGAATGGTGTTGGCCAAACAATATTTTTCAAATACCTGATTTTCGACTATGTGAGTGTTCGCGTAACTGAATGTTCGCTTAAAAGGTGTCGATAATACCGTATTCGACCTTTTAAGCATTTGTTCATTTAATATAGTCCCCATCAAACAAATAATTTTGTACATTTCATTTCATCTTTTACTGTAAGCATTTGTATGACCTACATTACATAACTAGCAGATACTAACTTTGCATTTAAATTTCAGTTTAAGTCAGTTCCAGCTATAAAACTCTTCTTAGAAAATTCCATGCTACAAAACAGGCAATCAAAATCCCATAAAAGGTTCTACTACTAAATCTACTCTAGCCCTGTGCGGGAAAGAAATAGCCATCTCTCAATAAAGAAGTTTCAAATTGCAACTTGTTTACCTCACTACAAGCTAACAGCAGAGTTAAACATCCTGGCTTGGTGAGCTGTCTTTAAGCAGCAGTAAGCATGAGCCCAACAGGTTATCATCTAGACTGGTGGATGGCAACATACGGTTTGACTTCAGAATGTCGAGTTACTGAAAACTCTAACTTCATATGGCCAAGACCATATGGTCGAGTTTTTAGAAACTCAAAATTCTGAAGTTAAAGAAAAAAAAAAAGAAAAAAAGTCAAACACATCGTTTCTGCAGGGGGCTGCCCCACTGCACCCCCCACACCCCCCTACTTAAATATACCAACTTCGAGATCGAGCTACAGTGGGGAAATGGGAAATCTCCCATTCCGCGCTGTATGCAGAAGCACAAACGGGAGATTTCCCGGTTCCTCGATATAGTGCGATCACGGAGATGGCATATTTAAGTAGGAAGGGTGCAGGGGGGCTTACCCCCCTGCAGAAACAATGTATTTGACTTTTTTTTTTATTTAACTTCGGAATTTCAAGTTTCTGAAAACTCAATCATATGGTCTTGACCATATGAAGTTTGAGTTTTCAGTAACTCGACATTCTGAAGTGAAACAACATACACAAACAAGCCCTACCTTTATTCTTCTTTGTCAGAAAGGAGGTACTTAAAAGAGCCAGCAAAACTGCATAGATTTCAATTTCTTCTCCACCATGCAGAATACTTAAAATGCAATGCAGTAGACAACTGCTCTGATAAGCCATTTTCAGAAGACTGCTGTGATACACGTCTTTATGTTCCACACATCTTCCTGGTTTTCTACAAGAAGTGGACAAGTTATAACCTTACAAAAGGCTGAACGTCAAAGGAAAATACATATGCAGATATCTACCCAAAACTCTATACAGCTGAAATGCCTTTCCCAGGAAACGGAACTTTAGACAAGCAAAAATTACTCTTGCACCTCTTTCAAGCTGCCTTGACTGCCATCCGTTAAGTTAGAATATGAAAAGTAAGCTTTCTGGCACATATGAAAGTTAAGGAAAACAAGCTGATGCAGTTTCAACTATATATCATCAGTCAAATGCTTAACCAGTGCAATGTGCAAGTAATTTAAGTGCTTACTGAAAAGTAAAGAAAGTAAGCTGCATTTTCTTTTGAATATGAAAAGTAACGTTTGTGGCACATATGAAAGTTAAGGGAAACAAGCTGATGTGAAAAGTAACGTTTGAAGCACATATGAAAGTTAAGGGAAACAAGCTGATGTGAAAAGTAACGTTTGTGGCACATATGAAAGTTAAGGGAAACAAGCTGATGTGAAAAGTAACGTTTGTGGCACACATGAAAGTTAAGGGAAATAAGATGATGCAGTTTCTCTTGCACCTCTCTCAAGCTGCCTTGACCACTGTTAACTGTCGTTAAGTAAAACAAGCTGCAGTTTCACTCACACTGCGCACATATGAAATGTAAAAAAAAAAAGAAAGTTTCTCTGACATGAGCACATATTTTTTTCACCTCTCTCAAGCTGCCTAATCTTTCTTTTCTAGCACATATAAAAGTTAAGGAAAACAAGGCGACGCAGTTTTTCTCACATGGTCACACCTCTCTCAAGCTGCCTTGAGTGTCGGCTGTTAACTTAGAATTTATTTATTTGTTTTATTGAAAGTTAAGGAAGGAAAACAAGCTGATGCAGTTTCTCTTGCACCTCTCTCCAGCTGCCTTGACCACTGTTGCCTGTCCTTAAGTAAAACAAGCTGCAGTTTCACTCGCATATATGAACTGAAAAGTAAAAAAAAAGAAAGTTTCTCTGACTTGAGCACACACTTTTTCACCTTACCTGGAGGGTAAAAAGACATGCTGTACTGCTGTTGTACACCGCCTGACCTGAATGCAAACCATTCAGCAAGTAAATTAAGTAATGGCATTGGCATGCTCAGCATTCTGATAGGCTGTCTGTCTGCCTTGTGAAGCTGCACGCGATGACGTTTAGTAAAAAAAAATTAAAAAAAAATCCTGGAAAGTCAGAAATTAAAGGGGACACTTGGGGAATTCGTTGCACCCCAATATTTTGCCCCAAAACCGGTATTTACTGAGGAATTCGGTACACTTGAGAGGTATGAATTTATTGCACACACACACACACACACACACACACACACACACACACACACAATCTTCCTGAGAATAAGTGCACATTTTTGACAGACTCTCAGGAAACAAAGCTTGAAGTACACAATACTTCTGATGTGACACTCACTCAGGTTTTTTGAAAGACCCTCTGAGTGTCTGACAACACATTAGAACACTTTTGCCATTTTTGCCTAACATATGTTCTGATGGATAAGCCTGCTCTTTTTATTGCTGGGAACCATTGTCTACATGGTGGTCTACTAACTGGCAAGATATACCCATGAGTAATCTCCTCTTATCAACCTTCTGACATTCCTCACAAGTCATGCAGTACCATTTTATATCTTATTTTAATGCCTGGCAATACAAATTTTGTAAAACTTCCTTCCTGTATAATTTATACTCATGTGGCCTACAAAGTAAAACTATGTACTGTGTTTAGAAATGTCTGTTTATAGTCCAGTGGGACAACTGGCCGCTGCATCAATTTTCTTTAGGAGTTCACTTTCTAAACAACAATCCCACTTTCCACTACACAGATGTCCTCTGTCCTTAAGGATTAGTTTCATGTGCTATCTCCTTCAAGTTATGTAAACAGCATGAGAGCTGGGCTTGTCTTAACTCAGTGTTTGAAATCTGCACCAGTTCTTCTTTTAACAGCAGTGTAGTACATTTCAACAAATGTATGTCATTTTTAAATGTACTGCTAGTAATCATTTTCTCCCCAAAAGTTAGTCCTTACAGAGGAAAAGAAGTGACTGAAGAATTGTGAAGATAAAAAGAAAAAAAATCTAGAGATTTTTGAAAGGTATAAAAAATAAATATGGACATGGAAAAGAAAGAAAGAACTGAAATGATACAATATTTATGCAAAGGAGAAAGCCAAATTAATCAATACAAAACAAAGCAGCCCCAAAGATATTCAAAGAAAAATATGGGCAAAAGCATCCAGATAAGGAACATTTCACAATACAAAAAATAAGATTGTAAAGAAGGAGCACAGAACAGAAGATTAGTAAAGAAGAAGTTAAAAAATAGAAGCTGAAGTTATGGACTACCTGTGAAGTGAAGGATTTAGTGAAGAAAGTCTAACACAGGTTGTTTGTCTTTTCAGCTTTTCCTGGTTAGGGGTCGCCACAGCGGAACTCCAGTCCGCTAATGATTGGCAGTCGATTTGTATGGTACCGAGTTGCCAGCCCGATGCCCAACCTTCAGCAAAGACACGCCCATTCACGCATGTCTTTTGGAGACCACTCGACCTTAGGGAGGACATGCAGACAGACACACAGAAGGCACTCCAGCCGAGAATCGAACAGGAGAACCTCTTGCTGTGAGGCAACAACGCTATCGCTGTACCACCGCAGATTGCATAAAGTCTAACACATGTCATATCACAATATTATGGAACAAGTCTCCAAACTAAGGAGAAACAGGAGGAGCAGGAGACATCTGAAGAAGAAATATGGACATGGGAAAGAAAGTTATTTAATATGGAGCGATATTTATGCCAAAGAGAAACCAAAGATAATAAATACAAAAAGATCATCACTAAAGATATCTGAAGACAGATATAGGAAAAGGCTTCTGGATATGGAAAATTTTACAATACAAAAAATAAAAAAAAGCAAAGTGGAAAAGAAGTAAGAGGATTAGTAATGGAGAACTTAAAGAAATAGAAAATGAGGTTGTGGATTACTTGCGAAGTAATGTAAAAAATCTAACTCTGATAACATCACAGCAGGACAGAGCAATGCATCCCCAAATTAAGGAGAAACCAGCAGAGTGGGAAACATCTAATCAGTTGTCATATGAAGATACCTTGGAGCCTTCCATAGGAAACCAGTATAAAAGTTCAGTATAAGTTGCACAGCAAGGGAAGGAACAGGAAACTGTGGCAACTCTGAAGCAGTCAGTGCTGTAGAGTGATAGGCCACTGAGTTCCCAGACAAAAGAGCAATGGATGACACAGGATGAAATTGAAGAGAATGTGGCACAATTACGAATTAAGCATTTAAATGTTTATGTACTGAATGTAGGTATCTGATGAAGTGTTGTACATTATACAGGACAAACGCACTTACTTGTTTTGTTTTTTACTAGTTTTAGGATTTATAATAAAGTCTTGTCAGACACACTGCCTACAAGTGATGTGGATTCCTTCCTGCATTTTTGTTTTCTTAGTTTGTATTGTACTGTTTGCTGACTTCTTAGACATGATTTCCCATTCCAAACTATTAACCATACTCTCAGAACTCATACTTAACAACTCCACAATATCATGGTTCAAAAATTCTCTCTCAAACCATCAACATGCCATAAAATGGGAAAACCGCCTATCCCCCTTCTCCCTATAAACTCAGGAGTTCCACAAGGAGCCATCCTTGGACCCCTTCTCTTCACCATATTTATTAGCAACCTACACAAAGCTATCCTCCATGCCAACCTGGTGTAATGTGCTGATGATTCTACCTTAATATACTCTGCCCCGTCACTCCAACAATTACAACAAATCACCCAATAATCCTTTTCAGCAATAGAAAAATGGCTATCTGACTCGCAACTGATACTCACCCCTAAAAATTCCAACTAATGTTGTTCTGTCCCTGTAAAGCTACTAACTCAATTACATCATTTAAAATAACATCCACCAACAATACCCTCATCACATCCATTGCCCAAACTAAACTATTAGGTGTAATCATAGATCACAATATGAAATTACACAAACGTGTAGCTCAAACCATCACAAAAGTTCACAAAAAACTAGGCACCCTCTATAAATGCAAAAATTACCTTACCTCTGAAAGTAAAGTCACAAGAACCCACCTGCTTTCCACACTACTGTACGCCTCCCCAGTACTAATCAGTCTAAACAAAGGTGACCTAAATAAAGTATCTGCTAAAACAAAATAGCAAAATTCACCACAGACTCCTCCTACAGATTTCACCATTGCCAATCCCTTAAAAAACTATCCTGGCTGGAATTACCAAACATACTAAATTTTAGCCAAATTATAACAGCCCACAAAATCCTCTTTCCCCCCAAAAAACAGACCTACAGGGACTACTACACCACCAATCATCCACTAAGAAGTACCAAAGTACTAAAAGCAATTATAACTCTGGGGACTCCCTCTATGCTACTACTGTCACTAAAGCATGGAATTCACTTCCTCTAGATATCCAGCCACTAGAACACACATATGACTTTAAGAGCCATCTTAAGTCACACCTATCCAACTCATGATCTTGCTCCTGTACTAGCCATGGCTAATAACCACCAGTCCTTGAACTTAGACCTCCTCTACCTCATTCAGTATTCCCAGCCCCTAAAAGCAGACTGAATACATATTAGTATTATTAGTGCTGCATACTCTTACAGTTTACTGTGTGTGCCTACTGATGCAACCATCATATATATTCAACACTGAACGTAGAGATTTGACTATATTAAACAGAAGTATAAGCTAGTGAAGTGTCTTGACTCAATTTTTACTACATGTGAAATCGTAACTATTTGCATAAATTCATGTTATTACAAAATGTAATACAAATGTTGCCATCATTGTAGTCTTATACTGTCTGTATTACCCTGTGCATCATTACTATATCATAGTGTAAATGTTACCTCTACGTACTGTGTATTTTATCACTGCATTTTATTACTCTATGTTACTCTATGTTACTACTGTCTTATCACAGTATTTTATTACTATATGGCGCTTTTCTTGCTGGGCATCCACTGAAAACAGGCAGCCTTTGATTATATGACTTCTGCAGGGGAGTAGTTCAATGAAGTACATGATGCCATTTTAAAACACCAAGGCCCTGTGCACAATGTTAGTACAGTAATTTGTTTGACATTTGAATATAAACCCAGTGCAGATTTGCTCAATTCTGCAGGTACCAATGACAGTTTGAGAAAATGAGATTTCCAGGATGAAGGTCTCCACATAGTTTAAAAGAATGCAAATACCTAGGTTTTTTGGCTTCCCCTTCCCTCTCCAATGTGCAAGAACCTGTAAAGTACATGCATACTCATGCTGAGGTAAAATAAGTGATACCTTGAATCTGTTGTATGCTGTTTCAGGCAATTTTCCCATCTCTAATATTTAGAAGTCTTACACTCAGAATAAACTGCTTGCATGATAAAGTTATGGATGTGGCAAATAGAAGGGAAAGTGTTGAAGGATCTAAGATTTTTAATGTTACTAATTAAAGTCAGTTGGCATAGCACATGTAGGGTGAGTACAGATTTAAGAGTTTGAATGGAGTTCACGTAATTTGCTGTGAACGGCTATTATACTCACAAGTTGCTGTTTAGATGATGCTGCAGCAAACATCTGAAGTCACAGAATTTGTCTAAATGATTATGGTGGGGTATTTCAAAGACTAGCTTGTGTACAGCGTATAAAGGGGATCAGTGTGCACATTACTGGACTTTGCCTTGCATACTTTAATCAGAGAGCATATGTTAGTTCTTTCGAAGAGAGATATATAAAGAAAAGATAGGTTGTGTTATTGGGTATTTTAGTGAGAGTATAGTATTTTTAGTTGTGACACTCTTGGGAGTCGATGGAGTTCAAGACATTTTAGGTTTTGTACAGCTTTACAGTGATAGTTTTTTCATGGGGTGTTTGTTTGCAAATTTAGTGATTTTGTTTTAGTTCTGCCCTAACTTATTAAGTCATGATGTGTCAAGATTAGTTAGGATTTGGAAGGAACATAATAGCCTGGGAAGGAGAAATGTTCATGCCGTAATTGTTCTTGACTGGCCATGTTAGGAAGGGTTTGGTAGTGTATAGCAGTCTTATTTTTGATTTGATTCATTAACCATACATCAAAGATAGGTAATGAATGTTAGGATTTTCATGCTTGTTAGTTTTCTGTTACGGTTTTGTGTTGGTGAGTACATCAGTGGAAATAGTGAATGAATTGTTTGTTGTATTGCAGGACGTTAAAGTGGAGAATTATATTGCTTTCCTTTTTCATAAATAAACAAGTTTGTGTTGTGGGATGTTAAAGTGGAGAATAATGTTGCTCTCAGTTTTCAGAAATAAACAAGTAGGTAGAAGTTGCCACTATACCAATATCTTGCTAAAGGGGTACTGCAAAAGCTGAACTAAAGTCTTGTATGCTTGCAGCTAGGGATATTGCAGTCAAGCCATCTGCATATTGGACCAGTTTGGAAGAATTGCTGGCTTTGTGCATGCATTTGTGAAGATGGTAAAGTCAAGGCTCAAGAAGGGATCCTTGAGTGACATCTAGTGCTGTTTCCTGTTAGTTTTGGGCTGCTAGTGTGTATATGACTGGCAGTAATCCTATAAACCATTTGAAGGCAAGATGCTGTATTACTCCAAGATGGAAATGCTGAGGCATAACTTAGTGAATATGGTGAGGAAACAATGTACACGACACAATATCAGATGTGTGGTGAAATCAAAGAAGAATGAAGCTGAGAAAGCTACTGTTTAGGCATAGTTTTATTTGAATTTAATTACATTGGCAAAGGTAGATAGTGTTGTTTATCTACTGTTGTATTTTCAAAAGCCATGGTGGATAACTGCAGTGAGGTTTTTGCTTTACATATGGGATGCAAGCTATGTGTCAATGCAGTATAACAGCACTCTACAGAGGGGAAATAGATGAGCTGTAAGTTTATAACTGAATAAATTAGCTGAAGTATTATCTATGTGAATGAGTACAGTGTATGGTATTTCCATATCTTGGGTATGTAGGATTGTGCAATGGATTTGTTTAATAGTACTGACTCTGGTTCTACTCCTGAATCAGCTGTTTTACAGAGGCATTCTAGTTGGAAGGTACCTGTAGCTGGAGAAGGTTTTTTTTTAGGTTTAGGAAAAAGTTCAACAAGGCCTGGTTGCAAGGATCCCAGCCTGAATATTTGACTATTATTGGAGGAAAGTATGGTGGGTTTGTCTGGCTTAAAGGTAGTTGGTATGGAACGGGTGATGATTAAGAAGAATGCATTGAATTTTTATGCATTCAATATAATGAGCTGAGTGAATTTCAAGATGGCATGGTACATTTTGTCTAGGCAAAGTAAATTAGTGATATTATACCAGAAACCTTTCGGCTGGTTTATATTGCTGTTTTGTTGTTGGAAAAAAAAATATGTCCGTTTAGTAACTTGGAGTTTTTTTTATTTTGTTATGAACTGCTTGGTGCTTAAGCTTATTTAATTATTTATTCATTTTTTTTTTATAATGTAGGTATTTCTTTTTCTATAAGTAGCTATTATATTTTTTAACCAGGGTACTGTAGAGATTATTATTCATACATGTTTTCCCATGGTGTTTTGGGAGTGTGCAGTACGCTAAAACAGTGTTACTGAGATACTGAACTGTGTCATTAAGTTGATGTGTTTACTAAACACTGAACTTTGTTACTGTGTTATGTATTGTGGGACCTAAATTTCTTTCCCTGGTAATGAGTTATTTAAAATTATCTAAGTTAAGCTATGATGTGTTTCTTACACCGTTAATAGATTATCCACAACCAGTCTCCTCAAATCCTGAAGTGCAACTGAAAAAGACATTGCTCTCCTGTACAAAAAATAATGATTTGATGGTCAAATCAAACCATTTTGTTACAGATTCAGGGCTCAGCTATACATTTAGGTTCAAAACTTTTTCTTATGTACATGACATTCATGAACAGAATAAATTTATAATGTCAAACTGTCTGTAACTCTGAATGGCATAACAGTGACCACAAAAAGTCAAAACTCAAAGTGCCAAAACCTCAACGCATGTTGTATTGGTGGGTAAGCACCACCTGCAGCCCCTGCTAATTATATATACCAATTCTAAAATTACTATATAGTGGGGAAAAGACCAGTCCATGCTATACCGTGATCCCTATGAATTGCTGTTTTTGACCTTTTGTGGTCTCTGTTATTATATTTGGCATTTTGGGTATTTTTTGACCTTATAAATGTATGCCTCATTAACATATCTAAAGTGAGTAAGAAAGATCAATGTTTGATGAAAACAAATTAGAAGAAACTCTCTGCAAGAGTTCCACGTGGCCATTGGCCTATTTTCAGCAGAGACCCACGGTTATTTCACACTGACTAGAGGAAATTTATCAGGGAACTTCCCTGGCTCATCATTGTTGTGAGTGAGAACCATTTTGGAGGAGCACTTCCTGTTTCCATTACAGGCACAGAGGGTAGCCTGTAGAAACAGGGCTGCAGATGGAGAGAGAAAGAGATGATAATGTGGTGAATAAAATAGAGGAGAAAGCAATTATCAAGACTGAAGAATGTCTGCAGGATTCTGAGGAATTGTTTCAAAGAAATCTATTTGATAGAGATGAGTCAGCAAATAGTGGATGTATAATTGCAGCCCTCCGGTTGAGAGGTTTATGGGACGATTTACTTAAAGAAATGGTTTTGCAGAGTGAGCCAGAAATGAAAGAGATGTTTTATTTTTTTTTTTTGGGGGGGGGTTGCGCACTATGGAGAAAATACAAAAGGAGGATGCACAGACAATCCTGAAGAATAGTGATAAGATGAAAAAGAACACATATGAAGAGAAAGTAAATGAAGGCAAAAGTGGAGTAGCAGAAACGAAGGCAGAAGAAAATGAAAAACAGAAGTCCATGGTAAGGATGCCAAGTAAAGTAGACAAATAAATGGACAGATATGAAGTATGGGACAATTTTATAGCGCCTTTGTTTGTAAAAGCACATGAGGTAAGAGCATTTATTCTTATTAACAAAGAGATATTTTATGACATTATATCTCGGACTGTTTTTTCAATGGAAAATTTTCTTGGAGTATATGAAAAAAAGAAAGGCTGCAACCCATGGAATCTTCATGTGATAAAGGAATTTAACAAAGAAACAAAAAGAAAATTCATGTATAACTTAAAAAAGAAGTAAAAATAAAGACTTTGAAAGTACATGTGAAGTCTTTATGTAAAGACTTACTGATCATTGTAAACGTTTATGACAAAAGGGGGTTATGGACTGGGGCCTTGGATTGTAATATTCTGTTAAAACTAGAAAGAGAAAAAAAATGATACTTATACCAAGTATGATAAATATGGAGGGGAATAAGGGAATTGTAAAATACTGGGGATAACCCAAAACATGCTTTTTTTTTTGTTTTGTTTTTGTGGAAAAGAAGGACTTTGAGAAGTGACTCTGACAAAAGAAAATGTTATATGTGTGTGAAAATGAGATATGATGCAAAAAAAAAACAGTGTGAACTAAAATGCTATAAATGCAATAAAACTCGACATATACAGATTGACTGCAAAAATTAAAATACGGGTAAGGAAAAAGAAAAAGAAATAGAAGAAAATGGACAAAAAATACATTTTAGAAGTAGTAGAAATAGAAGAAAAATTAGATGAGGAAAAAAAATAAAAGGATGCAGAAGAAGGGTCTAAAATAAGTGGTGAGGAAGAAATATTGGGAGACAGTAAAAGGAAAATGAATCAAAAACTATTGGTAAAATGTTAAAGACATGAACAGAAAATGTAAAGGGATGCATGTAAAAGAAAAAAGAAAGGGTTGCAAAGGTATCTATCTATCTATCTATACATATATATATATATGCCAAAAAAAGACTCAAACCAAATAACAAAGTTGAGTTCACCACTGCCAAGCGAAAGACCAGACTGCAAACCTGCTATTTGTTCTTTAATCACAAGAACTTCTTCAGAAATACACCCACACAAAAGACCATGTGTTTTATATATCTCATAAACAAAATCACATGTCATGATTACCCAATAAGTTTTCTTCATTTTATAAAAAACTTTCTTTATATATGTATATATATGTTTGTAATGATAAACATGTGTAAAAAATCCTCACTATACATTTCTATCTAAAAATTACAAAAATACTTTTTAAGTACATATAAATGTGTTTTGTAACATAAAACAAAAATTTTTTAAAGTAGCATTTAATTTATTTTATGGCTACATACATTTTTTAAAAAAAAAAAAAAATTTTGTTTTATGTTACAAAACACATTTATTTGGTCTTTTGTGTGGGTGTATTTCTGAAGAAGTTCTTGTGATTAAAGAACGAAAACGTTAAAAATAGCAGGTTTGCAGTCTGGTCTTTCTCTTGGTAGTGTTGAACTCAACTTTGTTATTTGGTTTGAGTCTTTTAAGTTGTTTTCGAGTACATCGTATGCTAGATGGAAGACTCACAAGACATCCTGTTGAACCTGAGCACCCACCCGGTTCCTGATTTTGGCGCTGAATTTACGGACCAGATGACGGGGATCATAGCAGGAGCCGTTCGGCAGGCTCTTTCGTCCCAACTTGGTGGAACCAACTATGCTGGAGAGGGTCATGCTGTTAGACCTGGAGGTGAAAAACGTGAGGTTAGCTGTAACGCTAGTACTTCCGGAAGTACTAACAAACGGTTAGCAGCTTTGGCTTGTAGCAGCGACAGTGGAGAAACGCCAAATTTTCATCGGAACCTTAACGAAATGAAGATTCCTTCTGTTGGATTTATTAATAGTTTGGTTGTCGACGACAATGCAAATCCTTTTTGCATAGACGAATCTGGTGACCAGAATCAGCGTGATTCAGGTAATGTTGACGCCGAAGTTCACAATGATAGTTTTGAAAAATGTAAAGAAAATATTTTTAAACTTGAAAAAACCACCATCAAACTTGTGTCATTACAGCTTGAAGTTCTATATTTAGAGGAAAACATTAGACTCCAATGTGTCCCGTTGGGTCTAAGAACATTTAAGTACCCTAATTGTGTCACCGAAGGTGACGCTTTATTTCTAAAACTTGTTGATGTGTTTAACAATGCAGGCATACAATACATGGGCCTGCTAGTTGAATTCTATCGTAGTGAAATTGTTCGAATTAAGACTGAGCTGGAAAACTTGGACAAATTAATCAGATCCTTTGATGCCTTTAAGAATTTAGCTTCATTATACTTGGGCATTGAAGCTAAGGTTAAAAGACATAGGCTGTCAGTGATTTCAAGGAAACAGGGTAAACTTCGAAGAGACTTGGCAGCCTATGCAGCACAAAAAGCTTACACTTTAAAGGCAGTGCGTTTCAAAAGAAACGTTTCTGCTCACGGTGTGAATGTCACAGATAAGAATTTAGTGATTAACAACAATAAAAACAATACTGTTAAGTCAAATGTTGTGGTATCCAAACCAAACGATCAAGGTGCCTCTGTTAATGACAATGAGGTCAGCTGTTTGGATTCTTTTCAAGGGGACAATAACAGTTCTGAAGTGGTATCTGACAATCAAATTAAGGGTCCTTTTTTAATGGACAGTGCTGGAGTAAAAAAGACTCCCAAGTGGAACAACAAGGTACAGACAAGGAACAAAGGAAGAGCGAAAGGAAGAAAGAAATATTAGACTTTCAAATGAATTTTGTTAATTTAACTGATTTTGCTCTTACAGATAACATGATTTCTGTCCTCAAAAAAGGTTTCACTTTTATTCCTAATAACCAGTGTGATGTAACAAAATTGATTGTTGACTTCAAATTGTATTGTAGAAAGTTAAATTTGAAGTTTATATTTGACAACACTGGTTTAAAAGAACAAAAAAGTGATAAACAAAGTTATGTAAAAAGTACGTTTAACCCTTTACTAAATACTACTTTGGCTGTGTTTAACAAACAATGTGAGAATGACTTCAGGAAGATTGACAGGAGAATAAATTATGCACCCAACCTTACAGAAGGTGAGCTTTTGGCTCTGGATACCATGGCCAAAAATAGAGAACACAGAATTATGAAGGCAGATAAAGGTGGAACAACAGTAATCATGGCTCAAACAGATTATACATATAGTATTAATAGTATGTTGGCCAATACTAGAAATTATGTTAAAGTTGACAATAGATTAGTTCAGGAAAGCTTTTGTAAGGTTGACAGTTATTTATTTGATTTATTTAATGAAGGCAGTATTGATTATAACACCTATACCTTTTTGTACATAGAATTTCCTAAAATAGCCAAAATGTTTGGAATACCTAAAGTGCATAAGGGAGAAGTGAATTTAAAATTTAGACCTATCATTGCAGCTTCGGGTAGTAAAACTGAAACAATTTCAGTATGGTTGGATGACATTTTGAATCCTTTAGTGCAGAAATCTAGATTTTATCTGCGGGATTCTTGGCATTTGTTAGAATTATTGAAAGAAATAAATCTTGACAAAGCTGACAATGATTTATATTTTGCTTCTCTTGATGTTGAATCCCTTTATACAAGTATTGATCAAAATGAGGGTATTGAATTTATGAGAGACTATTTAACTAGGCATACATGTTTGGACAATACCTTAATCAATACTTGTAGTGGCCTTATGGAATTGGTGCTTGACAATAATTTTTTTAAGTTCGATGGCACCTTGTACAAACAGATATCGGGAGTAGCAATGGGGTCCAGAGTGGCACCCAGTTTTGCAAATTTAGTTATGTCATCCTGGGAGGCAAAATATTTAGTTCCCCAATTAACAGATCACAATATAATGTTCTATAGAAGATATATTGATGATTTAATTTTTTTATGGAAAGGAAATGAAGAAAGCTTTAAAATGTTTCTAGCTAAGCTTAATTCTACGACAAATTTTCTTAATTTCACCTTTGGAAATTTTGGAAAAAACATAACCTTTTTGGATTTGTTTTTGACTATAGATCCAATAGAACATAGATTTGCTAGTAGAATTTACAGAAAGCCAACTTTTGTTAACCAATATTTGCACTTTGAGAGTTTACATCCCAAACATATGAAAAAAGGTGTGGTTAAAGGCCAGTTCATTAGGCTTAGTAGATTTACTAGTGAAAATGACTTGTTTGCCAGTGAAAGTAAAGATCTAAAATGTTTCTTTATGGAAAGAGGTTATGAAACAAGTTGGTTAGACAGTATTATAAAAGAGGTCGATACTTTAAGGAAAAACATAGCCATTCCTATTCTTACTAGCACATTGAGATTAGATCAAGTTGAAAGCAAAGAACTATCTGTTGACAATTTTGTGCTGTCTTTCCCTTTACCCATTAGTAATGAGATGGACATCATTAAAGGGATAGTGACCAACAATTGGAAAATTGTGCTAGGCAATCATGAGCTAGCAAAGATTTTAGGTACACGTCCAGTTTTCACTTATAAAAAGTGACCAACATTAAGATGATTTTAGAAAGGGGAGACAATTTACAAACACACATCACAAGCAGGGTAGGTACATATCCCTGCAAAGACTGCAAACAATGCAGGTTTGTCAGTGGTACTTCTAGTGTTTTTTTAAAACACTTAAAAAAGGACTTCAAGACTAAGGGGCATTTCACTTGTAAAACTAACAACATAGTTTATGTAGCACAGTGTGCTTCATGTGATCATTTCTATATAGGCAAAACTATTAGAAATTTAAATAAACGTATTTATGAACACAATTTAGCCATTAAGAAAAAAGATTTAACAAATGCTTTGGCCAAACATTCATTAAATTGTGTTTCATTTAAAAAGTTTATGTTTTCAGTGTTAGAGAAGGTTGATGACAGTTTGTTTAGTGGTAATTACAAATTATTATTAGAATGCAAGGAATCTATTTGGCAAATCAGGCTAAAGGCAGATGAGCCACCTGGATTGAATGATGTCATAAACATCAAGTGTTTTTTAGCCTTACAAAAATTTTAAAGTAGCATTTAATTTATTTTATGGCTACATACATTTTTAAAAAAAAAAAAAAAAAAAAATTTGTTTTATGTTACAAAACACATTTATATGTACTTAAAAAGTATTTTTGTAATTTTTAGATAGAAATGTATAGTGAGGATTTTTTACACATGTTTATCATTACAAACATATATATACATATATAAAGAAAGTTTTTTATAAAATGAAGAAAACTTATTGGGTAATCATGACATGTGATTTTGTTTATGAGATATATAAAACACATGGTCTTTTGTGTGGGTGTATTTCTGAAGAAGTTCTTGTGATTAAAGAACGAAAACGTTAAAAATAGCAGGTTTGCAGTCTGGTCTTTCGCTTGGCAGTGGTGAACTCAACTTTGATATATATATATATATATATATATATATATATATATACACACACACACACACACACAGCTAATGATTGGGCTTGGTATAATGGTTAAGGTATTTAACTCACATACACAAAGTACAGTACTTGAGTCTCACCTTGGGGAAGGAAAACTGGCTAAGCATAGAATGGCCTATTATGAAATCTACTCTAGTAATTATCTACGAACTTATGAAACCATGAATTTAAGGAAATGGGAAAATGAAACCTTTAGAGTGCTTTCTGTAAATTTAAAAAGTATTAAGAAGAAAAGGAATTTGGGAGTATTGTGATACAAGTGATTTAGCTGTAATTATATTTGAAGACGCACATTTTTTAATAAACGAAGAAAGATTGCAAACAGAGAAACTATGGGTAGGAAAGATAATATGGAATTTGGGAAAAGAGAGATGTTCTGGATTAGCTGTGTTCTGTAGTAATACAGTAAAGATATTAGATGAAACTTTAACAAAAATGGGAAGGTTAACTATTGTAGATTTAAAATAGAAAGAACAAGTATATAGAATTATAATAGAGGCTTATAATAACTGTAAAGAAAGGGAAAACTTAATCAGATTTTAAACTGTGTAGCGATGAATATGAATATTATAATAATAGAAGACTTTGCAATTTGAGAGGCAAGCATAAAAAGAAAGGAAAATTATATAAGAAAATGTTAGAAGTTATAAGATGTGCTAAGTTAAAACTATGGTACAAAAATTCATGGGCTTACAAAACGGGTATGTATAGAATTGAAATATATTATTTTATAGTAGCAGAAGGTTTTGTTTTAAGAAGAAGGGGAGGTAGGTGAAACAAAATATGGCTAGAGATAAAGGAAAACAAGGAATATATAAAAGAATAAAAAAGATAAATAAGAAAGCATGGAATGAATAAGGAAAGATATTAGTAATACAGTTATAGAAAGATCATATTACTATGAGAATGTTATATAAAATTGGTTTGAATGACTGATGATATTTTACGAAAAATATACAAACATGTTTTTACAGTGGAAATACAATGTAATAAAAGTAGCAAAAGAAAAATATAAGAGAACATATAATGATGCATTGGAAGCAATTTGACAAAGAAACAACATTATATGAAAGAAATCAAGAAAAATACAAGAATTGTTATATAAGCAAAATATTTTTGACAAGGTAAAAGAGATGAACTATCAAGTTACTTAAGCAGATCAATAAAGAAAGATGGTAGTGTAATGACAGAAATAAAAATGTAAAAGGAGAATAGAAAGAACTCTGGAAACGATTATTATAGTGTTGTAGAATATCTACAAGAAATGTTTAAATAATAAAAGAATGTAGTGAAAAATATGGAAAATAAAAATGTTAACAGAAACACAGAATAAAGAGTTGGAAAAGGAGATTTCTTTAACTGAACTACATAAAGTATTAGGACAAGTATAGATTCATCTACAGTACCAGATGGAATAGGGTATGAGATGTATAAAAGTTTAAGGGATTGGTAAAAAAAAAAAAAGATTTTGAATGAACGGTTACATGAATATTTTATGTATAAAGAATTTAGTAGAATACATAAATTCATATGGAAGAAGAAAGATAGAAGACAATTAAAAAAATGGAGACAGTACTGAATAATAATAATTATAAGATCTTTATGAAAATAATACAAAACAGATTTGAAACTAAAGTGGAATATGTTCTGGAAGATAGCATACAAGGAATAAAGGGACGGGTTGTCAAGAATTATCAATGATAGAGAAATTGTAGATGATATTATGAACAGAAAAGAAGTTGAGAAAATCATGAGGCATTTAATAATCAGGCACTATTTTGAATAGCACACCAGTTAGTGTACTGGCTTTGGATGTAGAAGGCTGTGGGTTCTACTCCCACAGTATGTAGATGGTTTGCTGATACTGCACTGTGTCGTATTTTGGTTGGGAGGGTGGCCTAATGGTTAAGGCGGTTTCCTTACAAGCACAAGGTGCAGGGTTTGAGTCTCACAACGGATAATTAACTAGGCTTAAAATGCCTCGCAAGGGGCAGTCAACTTAGTACTAATCTATGAACCTATACTGACTGAGGATGAACCTTTAAATTGGCTAGGCTTAAAATGGCTCACAAGGGCAGTTAGCTTAGTACTAAACTATGAACCTATGAACTTGACACAACTGGGCATGAAATCTTCTGGGTATAAATGAAAGAAAACAATATAAGCAAGAAAGCTAGGGAATTAGGTATGTCAGCATATAGCAATAATAATAAAGTAAAAATACTTGTAAATGGCTGGTAAGCCTAGAGGTACATAGGAAAAGTGGTATAAGACAGAGATATCCAATGAATTATATAATCTTTGCATTAGTTCTGAATGTGATAGTATGTGAAATTAATTACAAAATGAAGGCAGTAGGGTATATAACACCTGAATGTTTAAGAATTCCAGTTCAGTTAACGTATGCAGGTGACATTATAATAATTGCAAAAAAAAAAAAGTTTGGATAAAAGAAGTATAAAAATCCAATGAAAATGTCATAGGATACCTTTCCTTGAAAAGAACCAGACACCAGGCAGAGTAAGGTTATAAGCACTTTTGTTCCCTTTATTCACACTCAGTACAAACGGAACTTCATCAGATACTAATTTGCACAAATGATTGTCTAGAGATGCTAGAGATGGTGTAAATAAAGGTTTAAGTGATGTAGTAAAGATTGGGGATATATAATTTACAATGAAAGAAATTTCTATGTTAAGTATAAAATTTGGGAATGAAGAAGTAAGCAGAATTCAATGGGTAGAAAATACTAGAATAAATAAAACAAATATGTCTTTTCTGGAGAACATATAAACTATCACTTAGAAAAAAGTTTATTTGATAATTCAGTACCGATGTGAAAATAACATACCTAGCAAGTGTATTTATGTTGCCAACTATATTTGAAAAGGAATTATTGCAGATAATGTTTTCATTTATATGGGGTTCTAGATTGAACCCAATAAAAAGAGTAGTTTTATATGTAAATAAAGAATAAGTATGTTTAGGGTTAATTAACCTACTGGTATATGCTTCTTCATTAAATTTGTACAAAGTGTTAAAGTGAATAAATGAAAAAGAAGAGAGATTAGCAGTAAAATTGTATAACGTGAGTATGATAAATTTGGGGGTATGATAAAAAAAGAGAAAAATATGTATAAATGAGGAAACAAAATATTACCAAGAAAAAATATTTTTGCTTTTAAACAAAAAAACTGATGCTATAGAGCAAGAAATGTATGGTATAAGAATGTAATGATAAAACATTATTGTGTAAAACTGTGGGAAAATATAACAGATGAAAAAAATAAAGCTATAAAAATAAGAAGCAAATGGTATAATAAGAAAGTGAAATGTCAAGATTTTTGTGGAAACTGTTAATAGATAAATTGCCAGTAAAAGGAAACATGCCACATAAGAAGACAAGTAATAGAATATCTTTACATTGCCAAGAAGAAAAATCTAGGGAACATGCATTTCTGAAATACAAAAGAGCAAAAAAGTTATGGGGAAAATTATGTAAGAAAGATTTTTTTGAAAATATAAAAGAAGTGGGTAAAATAAACATGGATTTGATAAAATATGGATATTATTAGATTAGATGTAAATGTTAAAAGCATAGATAAAAAAATATTTTATGTTATATAGGTTTATGAAATTAAAGAATAAATGAAATTATATTTAATGGTAAATGGATTTAGCAACAATATTAAGTAAAATCAGATAGTGGTTATGGAAAAAGGAGTCAGTGTATAACAGGGATGAAAATTTAGTATGATTGTGAAATCAGATTTGTGTGTGTTGATATATATATATATATATATATATATATATATATATATATATATTAATATGTTCCCTGAATGTACCTCTTTCTGGGGGTGAGAGTCCAAATTCATCTACAAATTCTGTCAAAGTGCACAGTTGTTGCTGTACAAGTAATGGATAGCTATGTTTTTTTACTACAATCTTCTTGCACATACCTACCTGCCTTTTACTATGTTTTACCCCCTCCTTGTGTCCCATTTCACCACTTTTCCAAATCAGCATTTTTCTTTTCTTTAAAGATTTTTTGAGCAATGATGCACAATGCAGTGCATCTCGCAGCACTGCTAAGCTCAGCTAAATGAAGCTATATTGATATATGTGTTTTAAATGATAATAAACATGTACAAAATAAACAACTGCCACCTAGCTCGAACCCAAGACCATCTCAAGTGCAGAACACTGCATTAACATGCCATGCCAGACAGCTGTTAAGTAAAACAGGTGTTAAAGCAAAATATAGTAACTGCAGTTTACACTCAGTAAGCGAGTCCCACATCGCACAAACTTGCTTAAAAATAATGGAAAAAATGGGAGTGTAACTTGGAGTCTGGTGCAAGAGTACACCAGTAGAAAGCCAGACATGGAATAATGGATGTAAATGAGGTCTGTAATAGCATGTAAATGTGCACGTTTACCAGCAGGATTTAAAAATACACCTGATAAAACATTAATGGCAACATACATCTTCAGCTGGGACTCTGGTGGAGAAATTCATACATGTAAAGCCATTCACATAATGATAGATGTTAAAAAGTATGCCACAGCCTGTATGTGTGCACTTATGCTTTAACAAATACAGCTGCTGTAACAGTGACTCAGTAGCTCAGTCTGTTAAATGCTGTGAAAACAGTAAGTTATGCCACACAGAGTCATGGGTTCAAATCCAGTGGTGTGTACCATTTAAATTACATTATTTTGAAGCTAGCAATTAATGACTGAGTCATGCACTCTCTAGCCACACAATGCATTCCAAATGAAATGTCTGCTTTTTGCTGATGGAATTTACAGGCCTGCAGATAGGAACACTCTCCACATATCCCTATAGCAACACTAGAAGTGCACAAACTGTTAGGTTGTGCATTAATATGCATTCATAGAGGATTTTAACTTAAGTAATGCAAATGAGGCCCACTAATATCAGAGTGCCACACACAATCCTTTCATAATCACATTACAGATTAGCACAGTTGCACAACTAACATACACATATGAAGCTCCTGCTAGTAACAAGGACTGCCAGTATATACATTCCAAATGAGTACCACACTGTAACACATGGCCTGACAGTTACCCAAATGGTTGACTTAATGTTATATTTACCCCCATGTTGTTCAAGGACACAACAAACATGTTGCTTAGTAATCTGTTAGTGACACCATTGCCTAACATACTTACCTTAAACACATGCTTTAATTTGAGTGGAAGGGGTACGCTCACTCTGGATCTGCCTCTACAACAAGGCTGACACAGCTCCCACAGTTAGTCTTATAGCGTGTTGTCCTCCAAAGTGTTCACACTCTCTGCCTATGCCTATCACCTGCTGATGAAGCTGCAGCCTGTAGCACACACATCTGTATGTAAAAACAGCTGCTACAGACCTGCTCTCTGTGATGACATAGTCTCTTGATCCCAGTAATATCCAGCACGATATATCAGAAAGGACTTCTAAGCTACATGAAGGCCTTATATCTTGCTCAGTGGTTGCATGTCATTGGCTGATGACAATGCAAATTGGCTGTGTTGACTGCAATTAGCGTTTCAGAACCACAGATTGGTTAAGAGGCAATCACCTGCTAATGAGAAGCATGTTAAAAAGACAAACTGATGGCTATGGGGAACCAGTCTGTGTGAGACTTTCTTCACATAGTAAACATGTTGCCAACAACTTTATATATCTGCACATATCAAAAGAGGAGTGTTGTACTCCATCAGGTATGTAACCTTTTTATTTACAGCATGATGCATATGTGTGAATATACTTAGGGGGAAGGGGATTACAGCATTATGCCCTTCTTTGAACTGTGATAATGCCATGTCATTGATCTCCAGATTTGTTATACCTACAGAGTATGTGCAATACATCAAAGGTGGAATTTCTACTGCCAATGTGGCACACTGGTCTCATGGGACTGTCCCTTTATAGTGGTTGCAATACCACACTGCTATTTGTTTGGCAGGGTGATTTTGACATATTATTGGGGGGGGTTGGCCCTAGGGGACACACTACAATGGATTGTAGTGTTGGGTGTATGATCATACAGCAGTATTTGCCATGGCACGCATGGGAATAGCTGACTATTGCTAGTATCTTAGTTGTATCCACATGCTTAGTATGTTTGCACACTGTGAAATATGACATGTGTGATCAGGCAATGGACACTACCAACCATTATGCTCTTGTTGTACTTTCATGTATGTGATCCTGACATATGTTCCCATTTTGTTGTCTTTCAGGAAACATGTATCTCAGACACTGTGCTCATTTCACAGATGCAGAGAATGATACAATACTGAAAGGCCTATGTCAACACCATGAACTCCTACTGTCAAGGGGAAGGCAAAACAGGGAACAGCAGGCAGCATTGTGGGCTAACCTTGTCCATGACATGAATGCCATAGGTCATCAGAACAGGGCATATGAGCAGGTTTGACACTGTGCAACAGACATGATTAATGCTGCATGCAGAAAAGCAGAAGATGGTGCCAGGGAATGTGATGACACTGGTGGAGGGCATGCAGCAGAACAACCACTCTCAGCCTATGAGAAATTCCTGGTGAACTTAGGAACACACAACAGTTCACAGGCATCCATCATCCCATACATGGTGGATGTGGGTGCCACAGTTTTCATGGCAGAGGAGTGTGTAGATAAGCTTAGTTTGATCAGCATCAGAATACTGTAGCATTCAGTGACTCACGGTGTACATACTTTTATGTGGATGTCAGGTCTTTGTTCTTTGGGAGGGTAGTTTAACTGCAGTTTGAATCTCATGCTCAAATTTTGACCAACACAACAATTAACATAGTAACTACTGTAAATGTGAGATATATTGATATATTACTTTGTTATAGTGCAACATGCTGTGGTACTTACATTACCTCCCCCTCAACTTTTCATAGCTTCATTAGGTATTGGACAAGGCTGTGGTCTTGCTCCTGGTAAGCAAGACAGTTTGTTTTACAAATGTAGATTTACAGCAATGTATTCCTTAAAGTGTCATCCCAGGTCTGTTGCCTAGATTGCTGTACTGTTGGCATGATTGCCAACTACACAGATATTTTCTGACTGTACACACGTTAGAGTCATACCTATGCCCTGTAGGTATGACCACACTGATAGATGTGACAGTATTGTCCGGCGTTACAGATTGTCATATGTGTCAACTGTGCAGAGTCTTAACAGATGTCAACAGTGTACCTCATTGTTGCTGATGAGATTGCTGTGTATAGAACTTTTATTTACAAGTAACTACACCTGTTTGTGGGTAAAGTTATGTCCTACTATATGAGGTTGGGCTTTAAACAGATCTGTATTAGTGACAACAGTGCTTAGAGATTTACATTTATTGCATCATAGTACTGTAGAGTATAATAGTGCAGGTATTAATGTACTGCTTTTCTCTTTTTTATCACAGGTGACCAGGGGGTTGATCTCTGCCCCTACACAACTTGATGTCAGTGTCTCCTCTGACTCTGATCATGATGCTGACCAGAATGAGGCACAGGTGGAGTTTCAGGGGCTTAATTTGTCCCAGAGGTTGACATTCCTCTTCTGCCTTTACTGTCACCACACACAGTCAGTGTGCCTACACTTACCTAGTCCCTAGAGGCCACAGATATTGCACAGTCAGAGGGTGGGGACATTGAAAAGGAAAGTGTGGAAACTGTGGCTCCAATGAGTATAGACACTGGCTGTAGCCAGACAGCTGGCAAGGGTCCAGACAGGCAGATTGATAGGGGTGCTCATAGAAGGCCTGCTGCCCTTCCACCAGCTGTTGCAGGTGACACATCATGAGTCACTCTGTGTATGTTTCAGGCTGTCATGGAGGCACAGGCACATTCTGAGGGGAACTCCAGATGAATGCTCAAGGTTATGGATGCAGAGCAGTCTGACATCTGTGACTGCCTCCACAGCATTGGTGACACCCTGGATCGTTTCACTGATGCAGTAGGAAGAAGGCAGTCTGAGACAGATCACAGAATATCTGTCTTGGAACACACAGTGTCCATGCTGGAACATCTGTTTGGAGTAGAGTGTTGGACTCATGAATGTAGGTCAGCAACCCCATCTGCTGAGAATCCTTGTGGCCATGCACAATCATGCTCCCATAGTGGCAGTACATCCAACACCCCAGAGTGGAGTCTGCTGTCAACACCAAGACATGGCAGGCCATGGGCTCAGGCATTCCCATGGAGGATACAGTCTCAGCAGACAGCAGTCACAATCAGGTAGTAGTACCGCTTCTGACTTTGGACATGGAGTTGCCAGTACAACTCTTGGCAGAGCCAGTTCCCATGTTTGGGACCAGAGATGGTAAACTGTCAGATCTATTATGCATGGTTCAATGCTGTCCAGCATACACACATGTAGGGCTAGCACTAAGCTTGACTGTGTTCACGCACACACTCAAACACCACTGTCAACTTCAGGTCACCTACAGACACGCATGGTAAATTCCCATGCTCCACCTTGCATGCTTCCCTTCCTGACTCACACACATGCTTTCAACCTATTGGGTCAGCCTAGGCCTCCTGCACCTCCACATAAGACACTGTGGAAGTGATGATAACTATGCCACATCCCTGTCATCCTCATCATTGATACAGGGAAATGAAGCTGTGTGTCCGACGCTCAAGGTCACTATATAAATTAATATGTACTTTTGTAATGCAGTGTTATTTTGTCATGCCACCTGTACTGGTTACTGACAGATACTGTATGCTGACATCTGCAATGAATAAGCCACATAATTTTGTATACCTTATGTTGTATGGTATTGTAATGGCTGTATACTTACACAATGAATGATGTGTCATGGACCTGTTTCTGTTTCTGTTTCAGGAGTCTATAGGAGAAACCTATGGATACACAGTGGCAATAAACCCATACACATCACAGGACAGGATGGAATGTCAGCATAGAAGAAATATGTCTTCAGCAAAACACAGTACTATAGCTGAATGGCCCCATAGGTTCCTATGTGTATAACAGGCTAACAAGGACAATGGTGTCATTCAGCTTACTCATGCATCCCTAATCAAAGAAAAAGTCTGATACCCTTGATAAGTGTCACCAGGGTTTCAGGAGCCAACACATCTACAAGCTGTGGTGATGGAGATGACCCATATACACATTTCTTGTGTCCATTACAGACATTTGTCTTACACCAGTTATGATTGTCTTATTCTGCATACCATTGTGTAACTTGGACATGATTTGTGTTACAGCAGATGTGTGCTTCATATGCATGGGGGCCTGTTACATATAGGGTGTAGTGTCTGTATTACATACCTGTCATTCCAGCATGGACTATTTATACAGCAGTGGCAGTGTAGATGCATAACATAGGTAAGACATGTGTTAGTTCTATCTTGGATACATGGGAGACACACAGTAGGATCTGACACCTCCCTGTATGGCATCCATACACATCCCCTCCAAAGCATGTAGGACACAGACTACACATGTACGGGCTTGGCATGGACTGCACATAGGATGCGTTATCCACAATGTATATTGGTTTACCATAGAACCTGTGTGGCTGCTACAGTTGTAAGATATGCCTGTGCAGTGACATACAAAGGTGCCACTGCACCCAATGATAGGTGTGATGAGTGCCACATTCAGTATAACAATGACAGTCTGGGATTTACATGTCATACCTTTCTGTATAGGTTATACAAAATTGAATAGATTCCCACATCTTACTGACCAGTCAAAGGCTACATTACTCTCTGTGTCCATAACTCCATGACTAATGGCTCAAGTGAGTGCAGTATATGGACACTATTTTCCAGGGGTGGATGACTTCCCAAAGGATAGTATTGTGCAGTCATTGGCATTTACTATTTGATAGTGGCTCTGACAACAACTGAATGTGTGTCTCAGGCCATCCTGGGTAACTGTTCATTCTGTGTGGGATTCAGTGACAGCTCCTAATATGCAGTCACTTGCTAATGTATTCAGTCAGAGGTCATTGACAGTGGTTGTGACTGCAGAGAAGGGAATGGCTAAAAGGGGTACTCCATTAATGATGTCTGTGGAAATCCACTGGGGACTAATGTAATTGTAGCACAGATCTCCCAATGCTATCTTCCCACATTACGACTATCAGACATGTGCCTATCCACCAGCTGACATATCACTCTGTAAATTACCTACACAGTTTTCAGCAAGGCCTGCTGGCCTAATATTTTCAATCACCTTGTCAGGTCATGGTAGGTGGAGTGAGTCATATTCCCCTCATCCATTGCATAGTTTAATACTCAGTGAGGTTCACATATTAGGGTAGGTAGGCATGATCTGCCCTTGAGCAAAACAAATGGTGGTTGGTCTAGTGTCAGAAGATGTATGGCATTGTTACTGCTCATATCCATGCTAACTCCTTGCATGGTGTTTCATATCACACGACTCAGAGATCTGGGTACACTGCTTGGCACTGCATGCTAGTTGTCCTTTGTGCAACTAAGTACTGCAGTTACTTCCATCATGTTCCAATAAGACAGTCATCATCTGAGGTATCTGTACAGAGCACAGACAAACATGTTTGGGAAGTGTAATATGTATACCCTGTGAAGATAAGGTGGGGTGTTACACAGGTATTCTGCAGTTATATACTACCCAAGTGGTGTGTTCTGGAAGGACACAATTATTTTGTGAAGACTGTGGAAAACAGAGAAGTCCACAGGATTGCTCATGCCTGGCAACTACTAATGCTGGTCTCACCAAAACCACTCTCACATAGGATACCATGCTCTGATACATTGTCTGTCATCACACACAAAATGTTACTATGAAACTCATGATGAGAAGCAGGACACAGCCAGTTTACTCATCCATGTAGTTGTCCCACATCATGAAAGGCTCTGTAGGCTTCACATACCCTTCTCCAGGAAGATGCCTTGATTAGCAACCTGGGCACTTATTTTGTTTTTGCATGTATTATGCCTTTTCTTCTAGGGTCGGTGGGATGTCACTAGAGAACTGACAGGATGGTGATTAGGAGCAGTGCTGCAGTGTCACAATTTAATGTGCAATGCCCAGTGACACAGATAGCAGGCTTGCTGAAACAAGCAGCATAGCGGTGGTGATCCATCATGGGTGACAATTTCACAGCAAGTCATGCATCCTGCCCTTCAACAGAATAATGGTGGATATCTGCATGACATGGCTGTGAGGCCTACTGCAGTGGACTGGCCACCTTTGGCCAATGTGTGCCGACCTGTCACATGTCCTAGGCATGTCATACTGTACAGTTACGTACCCAAAACACATGTCTGTGTTCCCACATGTAACAACAACCATTGTGCAGTCGGGTTGCTTGACAGGCATTGTATGCTTGTGAAGACAACATAATGTCAGCAAAGTTGAACAAGTCCTCTATTCATGCACAGGTATCCATATCTTCACTGCAAGGAGTGCATACAAATACTGTATGTCAGGCTGTCAACCCCAAGGGTTTATCAGTATGACCCTAACTTTGCAGGACCTGCTGATGAGATATGGAAAGTGTCCCCACCCCTCTAATCTGATGACACACAAACACAAGATGTGACAGATGTCCCTGCATTTCAAACCTTGCTTCCATGGTGTCTCCAACAGCAGTCATTACATATGGCAATGAGCATTTTATCAATATGCACAGATCACATACTGCACCACCTACACCCACATGACAAACACTTGCATGTGTGCAGCACCTTACAAGACACATTCCCAAACAATAGACACCTCAGAAAATTCTCCCTCTGGAGAGCACAGTAAACATAATACTGCATGCACCACTCTCTCACTGGTCAAACACCAGAGACAAAACAGAAAATCATAATTTTTCTTCCTAGGTGTTTACATTGTGAGACATATTGTCTGTGACAATAGGCTACATATGGGAAAGATCACAGTTAGCTGTCAGTGGGTTGATACAATAGGCTGTACCACACATTGACGCAAATCAAGGAATATCAGTAACATAATGTTGACATCATCTTTCCTGCAGGTGTGTATGACTAGGGACATATGTCACCAGATTGTCTGCAGACACATGACTGAGCTCAGATACTCTGTGTCTCTTGCGGGTATGCCCATAGCTTTCAGCTGCAGTTGACCCTCACCTAGCATGATGGCTCCATACACACAGACAATGATAGAACGCAGTAATTGCTTTAGCATGTGGTGTCATTGTAAGGGGATCTACTACATGTCTTCCTAGGATGCCTTGCTCAACAGACATAGGTGCTTCACCAGTAATGGTCTTCATCTCTCACCCTTGAGATTTAGAGTACTGGCCAAGGCTGCTGACACCACAACAATGCATCTTATATGCACTGTGTGGAGGGAAACTTTCCAGTGAGAACACCATCTTCATACAACATCATGGTTATGCTGCTACATGCTGGGAATGGCAACCCCACTCTGTGGAAGACATCTTCACCTTGGAATATGCAGACATATGTGCAGTCAAGGACATCTGGTTCAAGGCTATGGACAGCACCACAGCCATGCCAGACTACACGTCCTTCCACAGGTTCAGACCTCAAAATGACAGTATGCAAGGTAATGCAGGTGGTGAATACATACTCATTAAACATAGCTACACATCCAGATTTTGTGAAACACTATGATTTCCCGGAGACACTGCAGGTGACATTCACTATTGGAAGAGCACATTACCATGCAATTGCTGGCTACAGGATCAGCTCCATGAATCCAGACACCCATTGTGCTATTTTGATGTATGTGTGTCTATCAAGATATATCATTATACCATGGTTTGTGGTGACATTAACTGACCACCAACTGTGTTGCTTAGTCTTGCTGATGCTCACTTGTCCAAAGGTTAGTCCATGTCCTTAACTACAATGTTCTGGAGCAGTGCCGTGACATCCCCATGAGGGGAGCCAATGTATTGCATCATGTACTCACCAATGTGGGTGACCAATGTGGCCTCCCACTGTGAGGTTCTCCTTGGTGGGATATGACCACAGATCAGTCTCATTAAAACTTCCAGACCTAATCACCTCCTTGCAAACAATACAGACATATATTTCAACAAAGCAATTTATTACCTCCTGTAGGGTGGTTTACACAGCTTGCCTGCACCCCTCCCCCCTCAGATGGGGCAAGCAAGTATGCCAAGCTCTACATTCATGCATTAATCAAGCAGCATTACAACTGCATGGATTTGTCTGTAGCTGTCAGGAGGAACACGGGCTCCTCATGGCACAGCAAGCCTGTCTGGTGAACAATTACTATTAGCAGGCTGTACAATAATAGGTGGACATTGCTGCATGACACTTGGGGTGACAGTGTCCCCTAAAATGGAGGCACAACCTCCTTACCTATAACAAGCACATAGTGTTGTTGTGACATTGTGTAGACACAGTAAGTGACAAAATTAGCCACCCACATAAAGCAGAACTGCAACACACAGTGTAGTTATATGTGTAACTTTAGAGGACATACCCAGATTGTTGGTGAAGTCATACGTAATGATATCACATATAATGGGTCTAAACTCATAGCTAACTTGTAGTCGCACAGATTCTGCATCAACTTCACTCCCCTATGCCCACTACATGTGCCACATGACAATCCTACAACCTGTCCCATACCTTCCATATCTACAGAGCAGGTCATAACTGACTTCTCTATGGGAGATACACAGCATCTATTGGACATGCTAACATCCCAGGGTGCATCTTACATGGGATCTGACAAGGATTACTAACACCATTGAGAACACCTTGCAATCATACTAAAACCACTGGCTGCAACCCAGCTGACTGGACAAATACAACTGTTATACCCTTGCACAGTGGTGGTGCATCCACTGACCACCACAACTATAGACCTATTTGCCTGAGTATCCATATCTGTATGTCCACAGGGCAAATCTTCATGGAGCTGATCAGCACACATATATGTGATCTACACACACAGTTGACTGTACACAATTTGGATGTCTGACAGGGAGATCATGACTATTATATGTGGTGGACATATCTGAGACAATCATCAAGGACCTGGGTGAGGACACATCAGGGCATACAACTGCTTGGATTTAGCCAAGCCATCTGACTATATTACCCACTCAGGCATCATTTACAAAAGCACCCACTTAAGGATCCACTGTAATATCATTGTAGGGGTCACTAAGTGGCCCATTGATGACAAACATCCTCAACATAGGGACATCCACCTCCAATAGCTGATCTGTAAGCAGCAGTGTTCAACAGGGCTCAGTCCAGGGTTCTCTACTGCTTGGAATACATTTAACCATAATACAAGCAAATACTGAATGTCTGTGGCTAACAGTGTTGGCTGATGCCTGCAAACTGTGAGCACTCACAGAATCTGTGAGATATGTCAATATCCTACAAAAGAGTATTGATGAACAAATTCCTGCTGACACACTAATTTCCATAAACTCCATGCAAATATATATGTAGTATCATTTACCTGAGCAACACGTACATGTGATGTATATACTCAGGGGTGATACAACTGGCACACAGGCCTGGCCACACACATTTACACCTAATGTGCCTGAGATCACCATGTCTCCCCAGTGGTATGACAGGAATCATATGTCATAACAGGGGGCACAGTCAACCGTAATTGACATACTCATAGCCTCCATGTACTTTTCCTTCAGAGGCCAATATCTGAGTTCAATGGCCATTTGTAATGTACTTTCCAAACACTGCTGACAATTGCACACAACAGTATGGTCCATCACAAGTGAACTTCACATCTTCAGTATCTGTTCAATGGGGATTGTCTGAAATCAGTGTCATTGTAGCCTGTGGCATATAGACTACTCACAGGTGATCTCTGTCTTGCATATGGGGCAATGTGTGACCCTGCTTGATTGTGACTGCTGCATATCTGTAGGTGGCATGGTACATGGATTAATCACTCTAAGGACATTAACCTAGTATGTCACATTAGTAATACATGCTGGTGGGACAGATCTATCTAGCAGACTTAAACACACATTTGAAACAGAACCCTGCCTAATGGCAAACAGAGCACCTCAGTGCACCTCATCACATGCCATCTCTATGACTGGCTGAGTGACCATCATTTAACCACAGAGCTTCTGCCTGTGCCCATCTAGGACTGGGGCAATATGTGCTGATTGTGGAAACAAGGGTATAAAGTTGTCTAGGATTGTGAGGGCTGTATGGGCATTATGTTAGGTAAGTTCAAACATCCTATGGTTCTATAAGCTGATGCAAAATGTTATAACAGCCACACACACAAACCTGGCTACATTGAGGATAGCACCACTTCCAAGTACTGCTTACAGGACATGACACAGCATACACATAGTGCAAGTTGGCTGTATGTAAATTAAATCAATTACCTCTCTAATGGTGCACACTATAGATCACAGTATGTGATGAACGCTACACACCTCATGTCTGCTATTACTGTCTCTTTAGGACATATGCTTGATGACATCAGCAGGCCTAGTTGTGGTCAAGCATGTCAGTACTTATAAAATGACTCCAGACCATACCTACCTGTACTCCAGTCTGGGATTTTGTGTGTTACAGACAATGACATCTGTCCCTGTTTCTGCAGTACTGCACTTCATTCAAAATGTCCATGGCACTCTCCAGCTGTCTGATGAAATTAATTAATATGTGACAGAGGGTAATAATGTTACATCACACACATACTGACAGACTGTAAAATAAAATATATATATAATAATACCACTTATACCAGATCACAGCTATAAACATCATCACCATTGCTAACTCATTTAGTCCACTGAGCCACACACACTGGCAGACAGCGAGACATGCAAGAGTATGATCAATTTCTATGTTACTGCCCTGAGATTGCCTGGACTGCTGATATACCATTGATGAGTTACTATTAACGCAGTTATATGGAAGCACTGCTGTGTTGGGGGGTGGGTGAACAACACCACTTGTTCTGCTGGGATACACAGACATCCAAATATCATGTCACTCCACCGTTTAACATCTCCCTTGACTGATGTAGTGAATATTCCAACCATGAGGCCTAGTGAATACAAGAGCACATACTAGTGGACTGGGTATCTGTAGTCCTATGTGGATGGTACTTCTGTTCAAATAGCCCACTTTATTTACTTGTATTAATGTGGCAAATCCATACATAATGTATCATTTCATAGTAATCCATACAAGTACTGTGTAGGTTACAGACTTAACTTGTGAATGCAGCAGTTGACAGAACTGTATGTCAGGGCTGACTCTGTCTGATGCAAGCAGGACACAGCTGATACATGGATAGGTACAGGTTGTGTGGGTTGTCTGGCATCAATTTTAATATATGTATGTGAGTAGGAGTAAGGTGTCAGCCCCTAGGTTGTCAGTGAATGTGCTATGTGTTGTCTCTTAGCCAATGCCAGGGCATAATGAGCATATCTGTGTCTGACTACAGGGACATCAGCAGGGGGGTCCTCCTCCAATTCCTTCTGTGACTGGCTGTGGTGATGTAGGCACTGATGGAGGGCTGTGTATCCCTTCCCTTTTCTAAACCTGCTGCAGTTGTTTCCACAGGATCATATTGTATAACATAGCACATACTGTGAACATATGTGTACATGTGGCTGGACAGTACTGCAGGGCTCCACCAGATATATCTAGGCACTGGAACCATGACTTCATAAGTCCAAACACACACTCTATGATGTTCCTAGTTTCTGCATGTGCCTCATTATGGCATTCTTCCATGGGTGTGTGTGCATTTCTTTTTTTTATCTCAATTTTTTTTTTTTACTTTTCAAATACATTTGAATGAATTCCATAGTATTTACACATAACATCTTAAATAACTATGTACACTATTTACATTAGCCTGACACTATAGCAGATCTTAATGTGTACAGTTACTTTATAAGTATGTCCAATCCATTATCACAGTATCTGATCAATTATTGTATAGTAATAAAAAAACATAAAAAGTACTTCAACACAGCAGAGAAAGGTAACTAATTTAATCTCAACAGGTTAGCGCTTTCACGGTCACTCAAACAACCGCTTCATCAGACAAACATTTCATAAAATAGTCAATATTTAAAAAAAAACTATGCACCAGTGAGAATGCCATACTAATTAACTATCTTATAAAATTTAAAGCAAAACAACATATATAAAAAAGCATTTAAAAAACATATATAAAAAACTATAAATCAGTAAGTTAATGTTTCAGACATCTCTGATGTAAAAATGATTTCAAAGAAACCATATCATTGATACCTGGATATGTATCAGCTTTAAAAAGGATAATCCATTTTTGCTCAATGGCTTCAGTCTTATTACAAATATCACCACCTCTCTTGCCTTCATTTATTAGTTCCAATACAAAAAACTTAAATTCATGACTTATGCCATTACATTCTACATGTTTAGCTAATGCATTAGTATTCTTCCTATTACTGATATCCCTAAGATGCTCTAACACACGTTCTCTAAGGGACCTGTTGGTCTTACCAACATAGAAAACATAACAAACTGTACAGAAACAGTAATAAACTAAATTACGACTAGTGCAATCAGCATAAAAAGGAAACTCAACAAAGCAGTCATGAAAGGGATGTCTAAACTGGGGGGCACTATATAGAAATTTACAGACACGGCAGTGTCTACATGGATATATACCCTTACGTTGTGATTCTAGTACTACAACATCATCTTTACTCTAACAAAGTTGTTTCTTTAAAGACAAGTTATTCTTAAAAGAGAACAGTGGAGTCTGAGAAATACATTCTCTCAGCTTATTATCTGAGTATAGAATATTCCAATGTTTCCTAATAACATCACAGAATATATTGACATCACTTGCATAGGTTAACAAAAACCTCATATTCATATTGTTGCTATCAGATGACAACTACATCTGAATACGATTTTTCTGAAAAATAAGGTTTACCTGTGCTGTGCATTTCTTTCATAACTTGTTCTATGCAGTTATTAACTTTTCTCTCAGAATATCCCCTGCTGAGAAAGTCTATTTTCAAAGTATTAAAAGCTTGTAACAAATCACGTTCATCACTATGTATTCCCATCATCCTAAGGAATTGACCTTTAAGCACATTCCTGGACACATGCTGTGGATGCATACTACCTTTATGTAGTAAAGTATTTTTTCTAATATTTTTCCTATATAGAGATGTTTTAAAGCCACCTATGTCTTTCCTATTATTATAAACATCTAAAAAGCTTACCTTTTCCACTGAATATTCATAGGTAAACCTCAAAAACAAAGTGGTAGAATGCAACCACTCTATAAATTTAGATAGACTAGTTCCATCACCTTCCCATAACAAAAAAACAACATCAACAAAACTTGTATACCAAATCACCCTAGGATGAGCTAAAATCCCTATTTCAGACTCCCATTGAGCTAAAGCTAAGTTGGGGTAGCTATTGGTACAAGACGTACCCATAGCCATGCCAACTTTCTGAAAGTAATAGTCATTACCAAACATAAATACATTATTATCAAGGATGATACCAAGTAACTCACAAATAAGAAAAACCTTATAATTCGAATAACATTTCATACCATTAAGCATAGCCTGATATTCTCAATACCCCATTCATTGGGGATGACCGTAAACAATGAGCCTATGTCCAGGGTAACAAGTAATAGCTCTCTAGTGCTATCCAATCCTGCAGTCCCTCTATACAGTTCTTCTAGAAAATGTTTTGTGGCCTTTAAAATAATAGGTTGTTGAGTAACAATAGGTCATAGCATCTTTTCTACAAAAATAGAGAGAGGCTCAGTGACCCAGCCTCTCCCGGACACAATCGGATGCATAGGTGGATCCACCAGACTTTTGTGTAGTTTAGGCAAACCATATACTTATTGTATAATGTCAATAAATTATAAGACTTTTCTCCAAGGGTTGTTGATAAATGGCTTTTGATAAATTCTTAGTTATTGAATTTTAATTTCCAATAATATTGGGGTCTTCAGTATGCAGTTGAAGTCTCCCAAAGTTGGTATTGTGTTTGTATTCCAGCTTCTTGTTCTACACTTCCTTGAAATTGCAAGTATAGTCCATACCAGATACATGTTTGACCTATTCCAATGAGGACCTTCATTCACATTTAATAATACAAGAGCTTTAGATAAATAAAATGATTCATTAAATAAAGCTTGTAGAAAGTTATTAATACCATTCCAAAATGACTTCATTTTAACACAATCAAAGAAAATGTAGTTCCAGTCTGCATTGTGTACTTGCTCACATCTCCAACATAGTCCTTTTATGAAGGAGCTAATTTTACTGATTCTGTCTTGGGTTAAGAATGCTCTGTGCAAGCATTTCCAATTAAAAACTTTCCAGTATTGTGTAAAGGATGAATATTTTATAGAAAATAAAATATTTGTTTTAATATTTTCAGTTAACTGTACTGAGTGTCCTTTTGTTATATATATCCAATATGAGGTTTTGGGTGTTGTTTTATAGTTTAGCAATATTTTGTAAAATTTTGAAATACTGTTTTCCATGTCAAAGTAATTATATATGATTTCATGTATGTAATTCGTAAATTAGGTATTTCTTTAAATGAAGAATTGTTAATTATTCTACTTAAACCTTGAGAATATGACAGAATACTCTGTAAAGTTAGCCAGTCTTGTTGTGAAATTTTGTATGTTGTTTTTATTATTTGTATATCTAAAACTTTTAGTTCTTTGATATACTGGAGCCAACAAACAAATCCTTTCGGTTCCCAGCAGTTAATAAATTCTCTATATATTTTAAGTGGAAAGTTCTTTGTGACACTAAATGGTGTTAAAGATAAAACCAGATTTGTAAATCTATATTTGCATTAATAATTTTCCTAAATGAGTTCATAGGTTCATAGGTAGATACTAGGCTATTGGCCTTAAGGCCTATATAAACCTAGTCACAAAGGTACCCTGGCTTTCGCCACCCAAGAAAATTATTTTCCTGTGCCCCTGTTGAGCAGAGCCACAAAATTGATCCCCGGGGTGAATTTCCTATCTCCCATCCAATCATCAAGATTTTTCTTGAAGAGTGCTAATGAGGAGCTTTGTTTGATATAGATAGGGAGTTTGTTCCAGATTATGAGAAGTCTCTGGGACAGGAATCTATCCCTCCAGCATGTTCTATTTATTGTGGTGACAAGGTTTTGGTCTCTAGAGCATGTAGCTCATAGGGATTGTGATTTCTTTAAGTGGAACATGTCCAACAGCTCTGGGTTTGACATAACTTTGTATGTTAGGCAGAGATCGCCTCTGAGTAGGCGATATGCGATGGAGTAAAGCTGGAGATTTTTGAGACGGTCTGCATAGGGCATCTGTTTGAGGCCTGTAATCCTCTTTGTAAGGTATTTCTCATAGGTTCATAGGTTGCTACCAGGCTATCAGCCCTAGGGCCTATACAAGCCTAGCCATAACAATTCCCTGGCTATTTCTTCCCACACTATTTACTTCCCTGGACCCTTTTCTAGCAGGGCAACTGACGTGATCCCTGGGGTGAATTTCCTTTCCCCCATCCAGTCATCAAGGTTCCTTTTGAAGAGGGCTAAATAGGTGCTCTGCTTGACATGTATGGGCAATCTATTCCAAAGTCTGGGGAGTCTCTGGGTCAAAAACCTATCCCTCCAGCATATTTTGTTTATTGTAATGACAAGGTTTAGATCCCTGGAGCATGTGGCTCTGAGGGATTGGGATTTCTTTAAGTGTAGCATGTCCAACAGCTCTGGGTTTGACATGGCCTTGTATGTTAAGCAGAGATCGCCTTGGAGTAGACAATATGCAACAGAGTATAGCTGGAGTTTTTTAAGGTGGTCAGCATAGGGCATCTGCTTTAGGCCTGTGATTCTTTTAGTGAGGTATTTCTGTGGCCTTTCCAGTTGTTGCAGATGTCTTGAGAGGTACATACCAAATGGGGTGTTGTACTCTATAATGGGTCTAATGAGGGATGAGTACAGTTGGACAATGACCTCCTTTTTTCTGGATGAAAAGCCCTTAGTGATGAGGTGTGCCACATAGAAGGATTTCCTGACTGTTGTGGCGATGTGGTTATTGAAGGTGAGACCACTGTCCACCTGTGTCGCTAAGTCTCTTATCAAACTTTTGGTGTTTAGTGTACTGCCACCTATGTGGTAATTCACTGGTACATGTTTTTTTTCCCAAAGGGGATAACTATACCTTTCTTGGCATTGAGCTTGAGCCCATGGCTGTGGCATCAAGCATCTGTTTCTGTAAAGCCCTTTTGTAGAGTATCGACATAATTTGGGGATTCAATAATGGCTCCCAGTTTGCAGTCATCTGCAAACTTTGTTAGCTAGAGTCCCCTAGTTTTGGCCTGTACTTCGGAGAAGTAGATGCCAAACAAGAGAGGTCCCAGGACTGAACCCTGAGGTACTCCACTTGTCACTTGTCTGGAGCTGGATTTGGAGTCAGCTACTTTTACAGTGTGGGTTCTGTCAGTAAGCCAGTTGACAACCCATCGAGTGATGTAAATATTAATGCCCAGCTTAGTAAGTTTATCTATGATTCCAGGGTGGGGGGTGGTGTCAAAGGCCTTGGCAAGGTCCAGATAGGCTGTGTGGACTGCTTTACTCTCATCCACGGCTCTGGAGACTGATTCGAAGAAGTCAATCAGGTTCAGGTGACAAGATCGGCCCTTCACAAACCCAAACTGGCTGGGGTCCAGTGTTTTAAGGTTGCCAATGTCTTTGTTTATAAGTTCTATGATAATATGTTCCAAGGCCTTGCAGATCAGGCTCATCAGACTGATGGGGCAGTAGTTCCCGGGATCCAAGGTGGATCCCCCCTTGTGGAGTGGGATAACTGTAGCTGTGAACCACTCAGTGGGCATGAAGCCTGAGGTGAGTGTATGATTAAACATGACACTTAGGTGAGGTGCCAGTTCATTTTGTAGTTCATGTAGTTCATGTAGTACACAGCCCGGGATGTTATCTGGTCCCATAGATGCTGTATTTCCAGCTTTGGAAAGTGCGTTTTTTACCTGTGTGGCCATTATTACCAAAATTTGGCAATCTTCCAGTATTGAGATGGGCCATTGGGGGGGTGACGTTGGCACTGAATCGATCTGCCAGGATATTTGCAATATCCTTGGGATCAGTATATTTAATGCCATTCTGTTGTAGCTCAGAGCAGATCTGAACATTGCCATTTAGATTCTTGACATAGTTATAGAATGCCTTGTGGTTGTCTTTGGAATCTTTGGCAATTTTATTTTCGTAACTAGCTTTGGAGGATTTTATGAGGGATCTCAGCTTCTTAATGAGGCTGTTAATGGAGTTTTTTGCATCCTGGGATTTTCCTCTTTTCTGCAACAGTTTCTTCCTTTTGTTGTAAAGTTTGTTTATGGCAGGGGACCACCAGATTGGCTTCCTTTTTTTTGGAGGAGAGCATCTTGGTTCTATTTGGGATGGCACGATTCATGCATGAGTGGATGTGCTCATACAGTGCCTTAATGTAGGACTCAGCAGTCGAACTTTCAGTTCCCGTCTGCATGGGTGTAATGAAGTTTGTAACTTCTGACTTGAGTAGCATGAAGTTGGCTTTGGAGAAGTTTTTATGGAGGTTTCCTTACTGGGGTGGGGGTGGGATGTGGATGTTAAGTGTGATTAGCTTATGGTCTGACGTGATCAATGAGGGGGTGACCATAGGTGTGGAGCATCGATTTCCCATGTTGGTAATGACCAGGTCTAGGATATTGCAGCCCCTGGTGGGACTATGGATTAGTTGATCCAGGGCACTGGAATTTATGAATTCCAAGAACCGTTGGGCAAAGGTGTTGGTACATGAGTAGTTTTCCCAGTTAATGGCAGGGTAGTTGAAATCACCCAGTATTAGGGTGTTTGGTTGTATATTAATTTTTTCCAGTATGTTTAGATAGGTGTAGTGAGAATCTTGGGGCATGGTGGGGGATCTGTAGCAAGCTACAATTTGGATTGCAGTCAATGCAGTAATTAATCATATGAGTTTTAGTGGATTTAGTTATGTTATATTGCATACTAATACAAAATATGTGCCATAACAAATTGTTTGTATCTGTTATTTGAATTTTTTTTTTTGTAAATCAAATTAATTTGCTGATATTACAGTTAGTATTTTTTTCCAATTTGCAGAGTAATTTGGACTTATCCAGTCTGAGACTATTTTAGGTATTGATGCTTGTATATACGTTTCTATATCAGGAAAGTTTAATCCTCCATGTTGCCATGGTCTGATATGATGTATTAAAGCTATTCTGTTTCTTTTGGGAAACCATAAAAATGTTATTAGGCATGAATTTATTTCTTTAAGTATATTCCTTTCTGGTAACAGTTGCATTGCCAAGGCTATATATAGGATCTTGGGCAGTAAAACCATTTTTATTACCTGCACTCTATCTTCAAATGTTAATATTATTTTGTTCCATTTTTCCACAAAGATTTGAATTGTATTGATGATATTATTGTAGCTTTTTTGAGACTAATTCATTATTATCCTTGCATAACTCAATCCCTAGATATTTTAAGGTAAATTCTCGTTTCCCTTTGATGTGATTCCCCTTAGTCTGTAGTTTTTTTTTTATTTAAAAATAAAAATTTTGATTTATTGAAATGGAGTCCTGAAGTCATGTGAAATTTGTCAATTAATATATCTAATTCTTCTAATGTGTCTTTTGTATTAGATAATGTAAGTAATAAGTCATCAGCAAATATCATTACTTTAGAATTGTATTGTTCATAAACATCTATTCCTTTGATTTTTATATCGTTACAAATTGAATCTAGCAATATTTCAATATCCAGACCAAATAGAATTGTTGACATGGGACATCCTTGTTTAGTGCCTTTTGTTATATGTATAGATTCAGAGGTAAAAGGACCTAACTTGACGTACGCTAAATTACTTGTATATATATTCTTTAGGAGATGAACAAAGGATGCAGGAAATTCAAATAGCATTAGGATTTTGAATAAATAGTCCCAATTTAGGGAATCAAAGGCTTTCTCTATATCTAAGCCAATTATGAGTGTTTCTTTAATTTCTTTATAAATATAATCTATTAGAGAAATTATCATTTTAATATTGTCATGTGTGTGTGTCTATAATATATGAATCCAGTTTGATCATTATTTATTGTTTTGGATAGTGGTATTTTCATTCTGTTAGTTAATATTGTCATGAATATCTTATAGTCATTATTTAATAATGATATAGGTCTATATGAGGTACAGTGGTTTGGGGGTCTGTTTTCCTTTAGGATTGGTGTGATTAAAGAATATCTCCAAGAGGGTGGTATTAAGGCTTGTGACTGAATTTCTAATAGAGTTTTATGGAAGAAGGATAGTATCTTTGAAGGAAAAAGTTAATATAGTTCCATAATTATGCCAGCTATACCTGGAGCTTTATTATTTTTATTTTCCTTTATTGTATCTGTAATTTCTTTGTAGGATATGGGTGCTTGCAGATCTAGTTTTAATTTTTCTGGTATTTGTTTTATATTAGAACATTTTTCATTTAAATTTAATTGATCAATATGTATCTTTTCTTTTTGGAAATGTTCCATATAGTGATTTCTATAGGCATCAAGAATGTCACCTATATCTGAGACATTTTTTCCTTTCTTTTCATGGAATACACTTTTAATGTTATTAGCTTTTGATTGTATTTTGATTCTTGCGGATAAATTATGTAGATATTTGGGAGAAGTGGCCAATGTATAAATGTTAAGTTTTTCTAAAGCTAATCTAGTTTTATGTGTTAGAATTTCGCTGTATTTATTGTTTAATACTTATACTTTCTTATCTCCTAATGATTTTGATTTTTTTTTCAGTTTTTACTGACAAAAGTTTGGATTGTAGATCTAATAATTCAGAATCCTATTCTCTGATTTTTTTTATACCAAGTTAGGGTTTTATTTACCATATATGAAAGCTTTTAATGAGCCCCATATCATTATTGTTTTATCTCTGTGGTGTAATTAATATCTAAGAAGAACTGTAATTCACATAATAAACAGGGTTTGAACTCTAATTGTAGTTATATATGCTGGAATTCTGGAGTTAAAGATTAGTGGTTTGTACCCATTTTGAAGTTTTAGTATCAATGAATTGTGGTCTGAAAAGGGGCAGGGAGTGATTTAGAAATTAAAGATTTTAGAGTGTATGTTATGGGCAGCAAATATTTTATCTATTCTAGTTCGGGTACCAAATCTGTGATTTTGATGGGAAAACAACAAAGATTTGTCGTCTTTAAATTTGAAAGTATCTACAAGATGAAATGATTCTACACACTTATTTATAGCTTTTGATACAGCAGATGTATACAGAGGTCTTTTATTTGTAGTTTCAGAAATAACAAATATACAGTTAAAATCTCCTCCTAATATTAAGTTGCCTTTATAATTACTGGAAATTAAATCCAAGTGTTTTTTAATAGTTCCTGTTCCAATGCCTGGGAACCAGTATAGATTGGCTAGGGTCCATATTCTGTTATTATATTTAACTATTACTAATGCCATAAGGCCTTCTTTATCTTCATACTTATAAATGATTTCTGGGTTACTCACATTTGTTTACCATAACATTTTTACTCCTTTTGTCTTTGTCTTATAAGTGGATTGTGCCAATACCATATATTCCTTAGGATTCCATTTGTAATTGTCATTTGTTTTTTAATGAGTTTCTTGAAGGAAGATAATTTGTGCTTTGTTTAGTTTTAAATATTTCAATAGATTTGATCTCTTGGTAGGATTGTTTAAGCCATTGGTATTTAAAGATAAAGTTAAATCCATCTTAGGTTATTTATAAGATGTATTTTTTGTTTTATTTTGACTATTAAACATTTTCCTCTGATAACTATAAAGTACATGTTTGAGCTTTTAAAGGAAATTATCAGTTTTATATGAGTGTTTACCAATAAAGTAATGTTTTGGCCAGGCATACTAAAAATGTTTTTGTGAAATAAATTTAAATTAATAAATGTTAACAAAACTAAGATCTGGATTAGCCATGAAATGAAAATCATTCCTAATCTGATAGATAAACCTAAATCCATCAGATTATCACTCATACCTTGACAATCCAGAATATCTGAGCTCCATAAACTGAATTATCATATGGAGAATATTTGTAATAGGAATAAGCAATATTTATGTTATTTTGAACAGATATAATACTATTGTAGATTAGACAGACTTCCAATACAATATAAATGTCGACTTATTGTATAAGGAATTAATATTTACATGAAAGATAGATGACAAGCAATTAAATCATAGTAAAGTAGAATGTATCATATATAAAACCTCAGTAAAATATTATAGCACACAGGTATTTAACATATTCACCATTACTGATGAAGTCTTTCAAAATGTATTACTTAAGATAAATAGATGGTAATAATATGTATACCTAATGTTTATAATACAATCCCCCGGATTCACTATCCTTCCATGCAAGACTAGCTTACTCCTGCATGGAAGTGGCCATTTAGGAGCAGGATGGCAGCGCACTATGCATATTAATGAAGGCGCTCTGTCTGAGCTCCTAATCTTACATGGAGCATGTAAGAGAGCAGGGGGCATGTCTGAGAGCAGAGCTCTCAGAATATACACACACCTGCAATGAAGAACAGCAGGGTAGTAATAAAAGAATGACAGAGACTGCTCATAGGTGCTTGCATACCCCCAGCAACATCCCCCATGTGTACAAGAGCAATAGTTAAAACAACAAATATAAAGATGGTATTTTTTTTTATGAAACAGATGAAATGTAACTGTAGGTGCACGGATTTACCCATCACTTAGCTAAGGTTAATGCAGCTTAAATGGCACAAGAGGATAAAAAGCAAGAAATATGCAAATGAAGAAGTACAGCAATAGTGTAGTGGGTAGAACATTCACCTTACGAGCAGTCATTCCCGGTTTGAGTCCCACTCCAGTACATTCCATTTTCCATGTCAAATCACTTTATGACCAATATTTGTAGTTGCATAACATACTAAATAATATATATTTCCGAACTGGAGTACTGTATTAAATGCAGATGTGAGGTGTCAGTGTCATAATGTTGCAAAGTCCACAGATAATAACAAGTTCCCCATACAGTATGTGTCCACAGGAATCAGGGATACAAATGGAAGGTAAAATGTGTAATGAATGATAACTTCATACAGTTTCCAAATCCATCACCTTCCCAAGAACCATTAGACATTACTGTCTAAATTAGTGTGGTGGTAAGTGGGAGCAAGCACTAGTAAGCAAGTGTAAGCATTATTAAGCAGTAGCAAGTGGGAGTAAGCATATTAAAGCAGTAGTAAATGGGTTTAAGCCCATTTGCATGGGGGTAAGCAATGCACACACAGGTTATGCAATATTAAAGCTAACACTCTGTAAGCATATTTCACCAAAGGTTAGCATAGCGTATCCTCGCGCAAACCCATGCAAACCCACTTAAAAATGCTTAAAAGTGCCTTAATCACTCTGTATGCAACAGCTGCTGTTCTGGCCAGAAACAAAATAAACAGCCTGTGCAGGTCTTGAACCCAGCACCCTGTACACTATAGTCACAGTAGTTAATTGCTAAGGCATCACAGCAGTACATAAGATTGAGGTATCACCAAACAGATCCTCACTAAAGGAAATACAAACTGAACATGGGAAAGGAATCTATATACAGTCTTATGTTGTATAACCTAGTAGGTAACATAAATATGTGAACTGGAGTACTGCATTAATCCCAAATGTGAGGTGTCATTGTAATAAAATGTTGAGATCCTCTAATAAACACAAGGACCCATACAGTGTATGCACACATGAATCATGGATACCAAACACATATATAACATGTAAAGAATAATAAATCAATGCCAAAAAGCAAATAGTATGCAAATTAAAAATTAAGCAATGCTAAACATTGCACTGCCCAGCTTACTAGGTGTAAGCAATATGTATGCCAGTTAACTCAATTTGCCCATTGATATACCCCTTTAAGCAATGCCAACCTTAGGTAAGCAGGTTTGCCCATAGCTTAGCCTTTTCAAAACCATCCAATCATGGCAACGTGCAGGAAATGATTCCTATTTAAACCCAACAGGTTGGAATACATCTCATAACTGGTTGTAGCTTCCCCTTGTAGGCACTATGTCTGGAATGGGAGAGGGTGTTCACTTTAGGGTGCAGTGCTAGGGCATCCAGGAGTCCAGAGTCATAGCAGGATTCCTTGTGAAAGACCATGACCAGGGACTGCTGCAGGGTCAGTACCAGGGTTCCAAATATAAGGCAGAAGCCTGGGACCATTTCACCCGTGACCTCATCACTGGCATACGCAGAACTGGTGAGCAGGTCAGGCATCACTATGCCGACCTGAAACGGCAAAAGGGGGCTCTCTTGGATCAGTGGATCCAAGAGCCTAGGAGGACAGGGAGGTCCCAGCCATGTGTAAGTATCACTCCACTACCTGTTTAATAATTACCAGCTCATGTATATTATGGACAGGTATGACTAAATATTCCTCTTATGTCTTTCACAGTGGCAAGTGAGTGGGCTGCGAGCCAGGTGACCCATGGATGTCGCTTGGAGCAGTTGCGATGCGAGGCAGGTTAGTAATACTCTTGCATGTACTGTTATAGGAAATAAATCTAGAAGTAGTAGTAAGTTAATTGCATGTATAAAACCTATATTGTTTAAGGCATGTACTGCATACAGTAGAGAATATGGCAGAAAGAATCTCATATAGGTTGTATGTGAAAAAAAAAGCATAATAGCCTGACAATAACGGTCTAATTGCTGGATTGCATGTGTTTACTCTGGTATCATATGGTAATGTAGATTTGCATCACTTAATAGTACTGTTGTATTAAGCACTTTTACCCACACTGTGCAACATAAATAAAATGTGTAGGAATGTCTGTATATGACTGGTGTAATCTCAAGAGGTCATATAGTACAACTAAGAGACATAGACAGAAAACAGTGAAAAGACAGACAACAAAATCCCAATAGCACAAATAATTGAGACATGAACTGTTGTATTTTTAGCACACACAGCCATGGTTCGAATCCTGGGAGTGGCAGTAGGCTACAAACAGAATCATACCCCACAACTGTACAGATATGTCCAGAATGTCCAGTAAATCAGCCCATATCTGCTGCCTATCACTCTGTCCTCCTGGGAAATCAGTGGGATGATCCCAGATGTTTAGGCAGCAAACTTGAAATACAACTGATTGTCACACATCTATAAGAACAAACTTGTCGCTCTAGCAACTTTCCAAAATGTTGTGAGAGTAGTAAGCCAAGTATGTCCCATCTACACCCCTGTGTTGTCAAGTTGTGACCAGAGTGTACAGTAACAGAGAGATGTATGTGCATAATACTAATGTGGAATCTGTTAATTTGTGTGGCAACATTCAGGTAGTACTAACAAACATGGCTCCCACAAGTCCATCAGATATGAACACTGTGCCTAGAAATAAAAGATTGATACCCTGTACTGGTACTGTTTACTCTGGTATTGCATGGCACTGTGAGTGTTGCAGTTGCTCTGAATAATAAGGTATCACTCATCACTGTCACCCACACTGTGCTACATAATATAACTGTCTAGGAAGCCCTGTATAAGAGTGTTGTAAATCACTAAAGGTTTAACAGGGTAATAGTCGAAATATGTCCCGGTTAACCTGCATGTGGTCAAGACATGCCCAGGGTCTGTGCAAAAAGAGATGGACAGGTATGTGCATAATATAAACCTGGAATCTGGGAGTATGTGTAGAAACAGTTAGTGTTAACCACCAATTCCTCCACAGGTATACCAGGTAAGAAGTGTATACTGCAGGTAAAACCAGGTCATGTATATAGTTGTCGACAGCCATACCACTGTCCAAACTAAGCCAATAGAGTAGTGTACTAATACTTGTAAGGTATAGATAACAGCACTGACTAGGAAAGTAATACGGACTACAGGAATATACTAGTTGTTAATTGACATCTCCCCCCCACCATATCTGCAACAATAAACTAAATACTCAACTCAAATAGTATGTGCTGACTTAACTGTAATGTTGGGACATATGTCCTATTGTTTGACAGTTATTTAAATCTGTCTCTATGCATGTGCTATGCTGAAATACTCCCACGTTGGTGGCATGGTGCCATCAATGTATTTGCATGTTGTTGTAATTACCACTGCGGTCCCATATATGCATGAGTTCTGTTTGCTATGCAACTGTTCCATATCTGTTGTCTGGGTTAATGGGGATATCTATGCATGCTGTTATACCTAATCCTGGAATGTGTTAACTATTACTAACCCACATATATTGATAAAACATAAACACCATAGCACATATGGGAATGCAGGTTCCAGCAGACCCACCTGTCCCACCTCAGCTGGCTGTGGCACCAGGCACCAGCATGTCTGGGGCCCAACCCGGGACCTCCTCGTTCATTAAACCTGCACCACCTTCTGGTGGAACTGACTCAGGGGATGGGGTTTGCCCCCCCTTGGGGAGTGGGCGTGGACAGGAACTTGTCACCCATCGCCAGGTCCGGGTCATGGTGTGTAGCAAGCTCCACAGGGAGGTTGTAGATCTGCTATGTCAGATTGAGGGCTGTGTGTTGCGAATAGAGGGTCGGCCTGGCTCTCTGATTCAGTCCCCAGAACAGCCACCTTTGGGGCTGTGAAGGTGCAGTGGTGACTGCCCATGGGTGAGGACCTCAGTCCCACTGCTTCCATCAGGGGGGCTCATGAGTTTCTGATTTCTCAACACCCCTCCCCAACAAGGTGTTTACCCCCCATGTGTCATATACTGCCCCTGTATGCATCTTGTTTGTCTTGTCTGTTAACCTACCTTAACTACCTCCCCAAATATACCTACAATCCCTCCCCAACATCCCACTCTCACCTGAAAAAAAAAAAAGGCAATCTGTTCCCAAACAAAATCTCGCCCCATACATAACTGTCCATTTCGCATGTGTAAACTGGACACATGTAATCTGGTCTATTTGGCTTAACAACATATTATTGTCATCCGCACACTTCTCTCAGGGGTATGAGTGTCCAAATCTATCTCCAAATTCAGTGTATATGCACGGCTGTTGCTGTAGAAGAAATGAGCAGCTATGGACCTTCCCTACACCCATCCTGCACATCACTAGCTATTTTCCGTACTGTCTTTCCCTCTTTGCACCTCTTTTTCACCACTTTCCTATCAACCCTTTTTTTTTTTTTCTTTTAAAGAAATTAGCACAGGGGGTAAGTGGGAGTAAGCACTTTTAAGGAACAATAAGCTGGTATAAGCCTGTTTGTACGGGGGTAAGCAATGCCTAAACAGGTTAAGCAATTCATAAACTGAGTATAAGAAACTGTAACTGGAAGTTAGCAGTGCTTACCTCCATGCAAACCTGCGCAGACCCACTTACAACTGCTTAACAGTGCCTTAATCACTCTGTATCCAACGGCCCTTGTTCTGCCCAGCAACAAAATAAACAGCCTCTGCAAGGCTCGAACCCAGGACCCTGCACACCATAGCCAAAGTGATTTACCACAAAGCCATGTCAGATATACATAACCCTGAGGTTTTCATAAACATATCATCCAACACAGTCATTCAACAGTACAGGAAATGTATTTATACATGTAGATGTATGTATGTATGCATGTGTGTATGTGTGTATGTGTGTGTATAGATATATATATATATATATTTTTTTTTTTCATATCTAAATAGATATATACATATATATATCTATATATAAATATATACATATATTATGTCCTTGCACTAACCCCGACTAGCGACCTACACACACACACACATATATATATATATATATATATATATATATATATACACAGCAATATATATATGTATATGTGTGTATATATATATATATATATATATATATATATATATATATATGTATATGCAGATATATATCTATAGATATAAAAGAGAACATAACAAATGCATATATGACCACATGCACCATTAATGGGGGTGAGGGGGCCCAAGCAACATACGTCTTGAATGTATTGATATCCCCCACCACAGCCAAACAGGTCTGCCCTGCAATTCAATACCAACTGTTGCAAAAGGTGGCCTAATGGTTAAGATTTTTGCCTTACAAACACAAGGTGCGGGGTTTGAGTCTCACAAGGGATAATTGGCTAGGCTTACAATGGCTCACAAGGGCGGTTAGCCTAGTACTAACCTATAAGAAATATATAACCTATAAAAAAAAATCCCATAACCAGGACCTGACACAACATGGGCACATGATGTTAACAGTAATCCACCCCACCTATATGATGTCAGGCTGGTATCAATAACATATGCTGTACAGTTTGGCTACCATAGGGAATGTACAATGTGGAAGCAATAAACATTCCTCAGATACATATACATAGATATATATGTAACTACACGTACCCACACAGAGATATGTATAGGAAGATACATATGTAGAGGATACACACTATATGGAGCAGCCAGTATGCCTACAGTTGCCACCTTAACAACTGGACACTGTATGAGTCACCCATACAAAAGACAATTGTTGCCTGCAACATATACCCACAGAGAGGTCAAAGGATATAACACCACACACAGGTTTGCATACATGAGATAGCTTTATGTGTGTACTATTACAATTGTATATGCCAAGTCATATAGCTGTTTAGACTCTGAAATGCATATAAACAGACAAATGCAACTGTCAAACAGATAAATTAATAAAGTATTCCGGAAAGCATTACATATGTTGCTGTCCAGGCCAAGGCCTTCAAGTAGTACAACAGTAAAGACAGACTAGGCCACAGAATAACAATCAATCAACAATAAGTAATGCAAATGTATAGTCCAGCAGCCTCTATCTACACTCTGTAAACAATCCCTAGGGGTTAAAGACCTCAGCTGACACAATGGGATGTATTTGTTACATAACAAAGCATAACTGAAAACATCACAATCACACTGGCAAACAAAACAGTCTATATGGCAGGAAGCAGCAGGCCTGCATTTACCCAAGGTGAATTGTATGGTAACGTACATCCAGACATCTTAAGGCAGCTTACCCCTGATGCCACTCACATGTTGTAACAGCCTAGGTTAGTTATGGTGCATGCACTCCCACATAGACTGACATACAGGACCATATACCACTGTTACATACACTGACCTCTGGACTGCATAAGGGCACACATGTATTGTGCAGATGAAGGCCACACATATATGGCCCCAACCGCACAATATGCGTGGGGGCCACAACAGCAGTGGAATGATGGCAGGACTGGCAGCATGACATACTCACAGACCACATCATAACAACCCCTGACAGCATGTCATATGGACAAAGCCTGGTATGTTGGTGGAGGACAGAGGCTGGAACACAGGCCCATATGTGAAATAGTGTTGTCATACACTAAGCAAGTTGCTGGTGTTACATGACAGTCTGCAACATACCCATAGTCAGGAATATGAAGTCAGAAACACAAATGGATGTAGCCATGTACTGATAGCACTCAACACACACACACACACACACACACACACACACACACACACACACACACACACACACACACACACACACACAGTGATATATCTGACACAAGACCTGTGTGGTGGACAGGCATAACATAACACACACACCTCTGTCCATCAAGTGGATAGGCACACAGATGAGAGCTATGCAGACAGACTGCAGTCCGTGTTAAACTAGTATGTACACACAAAGTGCTATTCAATGCATGCAACAACAGTACTCACACTCTCTGTTTGTAGTTCTGAAACCTAATAAAAATATGTAGCTGGCCTGAGGGTGCAAGCCCTCTTGAAAGAGGTATTGCTACCTGCTGTCTGTAACACTGCTACCCACACACAGAAAGAATGTCCACCATACAGGAAAGGTAAAGGGACCACGCCCACATGATGTTAGGGATGTATAGTAGTGGGTTGCCATGAAAGTGGTAATTGGAAGTACTACACAGCTGGCTGGATGCAGGTTGCATGACTGGTGCGAAGGCCATCACCTGATCATGTGCATCACCCGCAAGAGCCATGCTGCAATCTATTCCAAGCAGCTTAATCCATTTACTGGAGAAAGAGAGAGATAGAGAGAGAGAGAGAGATGCAGAGAAGAAATAGAAAGTGAAAACAAACAGAAAACATACAACAGATCCTGAACTGCAACAACAAAAAAAACAACGATGGAAGCAGGCTGAGGAGTGAAAAAAAAAACCTCCTACATGGATATTATCCACAACAGACCTCATCACCACAACAGGTATGTGAAGAATATATGCATGTAATTGACTGTAATACCTGGTCTATAATACTGGGTTAGATGATGTGGAATGATATACATGTGCCATCAGGTGTTGCTGTTGTAATGATCTTCAGCTGAACAACTGCTATGGACAATAGAGTCTGTCCCTATGGGTAGTGGGCCATACCCATCAACTGTGTAGAGTAGCACCGACTGACAAGATATATGCTAATATAGTGTGCGGTGTGTAATGGAAGGGATGTATATTACTGTGGCCAATAGCTGGTGGTGGAAGTAATGCCATAATGATGGACACATGGGATCCAGGGCCCACCACTTGCAGGACACTCAGTTTAACATGTACTGTAGCATGCTGAAATGCCACAGGTGTGTAATAGGGTTACCTGCAATCTGGCCTTATATATTATTTTATTTTATTATTTTATTTCCAGTTTGATTACCAGGGAAGTCCACTGGGCCCAGAGGACCTGTTTTCAGTGGAGACCCAGGATAAAAGCTACAAAAATACATGTTAAAGTACAGATAAAAAGTATAAAAGATACATTGTAAAGAACAGTTTACAAAATATGTACATTCAGTATCACATAGTCAAAGAAAATTCATTATGGTTTATTTAGAGGGATATACAGGTTCATTTATGAAAACACTCTTGTAAAAGTATTGTGGAAACACATTGTATGCACACATTAAAAAGAAAGTAGAAAAACACTTTGCATGCACTCAGTTAAACTATGATGTGATTTACAATATTTACACAATAGAGTCAAGGGATAAATAGCTCTAGGACTTTTGGAGTGCTAGGATACACTCATAGTAGAGTAGTAATAGGAGATTTAGACAGAATAAGAACCTAGGAGAAAGAGAAAAAAAACACATAGTGGCATGTTCTTAGATAGATTTAGGTGGGGTGAAGGCAGGTACACATATATACCCCCTAATGTTAGGCTGTGTCCATATGTGGCACCTGTCTGTGTTATAGCAAGGCAAAACAGTGCAGCTGTGCAGGAAGGAGTTATGAGAATGTGGACCTGATGTCTGAATGTACCCCATATATAGGTATGTATATGTTTACATAAATATATATATATATATATATATATATATATATATATATATATATATATATATGCACATGTATGTCCACGGATCTACAGATACCCATATGTAGACATATATATAAACACATATATACATTATATATATCTACACACACACACACACACATATATATATATATATATATATATATATATATATGCACATCTACATATATACAAACACACACGCACACACACACACACACACACACACACACACACACACACACACACACACACATATGTATGTAAATACATGTCCACTACATTATCACCACAGTGCTGCATACTATGTGCGAGGGAACAGCACACATAGCAATACACATAGATATATACAGCTGTAAGTGTGTGCAACATGGACAGGTATGTCACATGTGAACCCTTTGTTGGGACCACATTGCCCTTGTCTGTGAAGTAGGGAATGTGAATATGGGGAAGTATGGCAGGTATATTTGTGGAGGTGGTCCTGGTTGGCAGCTATAGAGGACAGCCTACAGGGGTGGTATATGAAACATGTGGTGGGCAGACACCCTGGATGGTGTGTGTGGTCTGTGATGTGGAAGCCCCATGGGCTCCAATATGGAATCAATGGGAACAAGCCTCCCACTCATTGTTACTCACAACAGCAGTCCATGGCCCTGAAGGTGCCTGGCCTGGAAGCTGAGCAGGAGGAGCATGTGGACCCTGTGAATGTGTACTAGGTGCCTCAAGGTGATGTAGCACATCCCACATGTGTCTGTGGAGCCCGCTAAGGAAAAAAACCTGGACCTGACCTCAGGTGACAGGATCATGTTTGTGTGTGCCCCTGGGGGGGGGGCAACATCCCCTGAGGTGGTTCCACCTAAAGGTAGTGCTGGAACAGTACATGAGGAGGCTCCAGGGTGGGTCCCACATGTGATGTGGCCTGGTAACATGGCCAGATGAATTTGGAGAGGTAGTTCTGCTGGCAAATATTCCCTAAACATGCTACTGTGTCACTGTTATACAACATATGTGGGTAGTAACAGTCTACACAATCCCAGAACATGTCCAACAGCATGCATATATATCCCCACTAACACAGAATGTCAGCTGTGCAGCAATCACATAGCAAGCATACCACATGCATATATGGTACCATAGTATCCCTGACAATGGTATGCAGGTGGATAGTTCGTAACAGGCCAGCAATGATAGTGTCCACACAGGGAACATGGCTACAAACATATAGCACAAAGTGTGGTACAGTACAGTATATGTCCCACTGGTAGGTAAGCTGTATCCATATCTATTAAGTTGTGTGCACAGTTTGTTGTCACTGATATGGTGGGGGGGTGACAGACGTGTATTAGAACTATGGTAACCTTGTTGTATGAGTTGCTTAGACCTGTTTCCATCTTTATGTCTTTCAGGAAGATGTCACATGGATGCCTACCTGCTTATTCAGCAGCTGAAAATGACATAGTGCTGAACTATCTCATCCAACACTACCTTGTCTTGTTTGGCCAGGCCACCCATGAGCAGCAGAAGTGGACTGCCCTGTGGAACTACCTAGTCCACAGGGTCAATGATGTCAGACTGCATAATTGCAGTTATGAGCATGTCCAGCATCATTGTTCTGACCTGATTCCCAATGCCCATCTGCATGCTGCTGCGGTCTGGGGGGATCACCTCTCAACAAGGGGGACCATGCCATCCATCCCTCCCTGAGACATGTTGAGGAGTTCCTCGCCAGCCTTGTGGCATCTGCCCGCCTGCACAGCCAACTGCCAGACACCATTGTGGAGGTGGGTGCTACCCCCACACCAGCTGAGGAGCGTGCAAGTAAGGCCACAGGGCTCATCAGTAGACCACTGTTGAGTATGCATCCGCATCTGTACAGGTAGATCATGCATATCTGACATGTTTTATATATATATATATATATATATATATATATATATATATATATATATATATATATATATATATATAGTTTGTTGCGGCATAGTAGTAATAAACAGATGTGCATAAGTGGTAGTATTGTGGACTTGTACTGTTGATGTACTGTAATGCTGCACCCACCTTGTAGCAATGCCACAGGTGTGGCCACTGACTTCACATCTCTCACACTCTTATGTAGGTCCCTCAGGTAAGGTATACCACCAAGGCAGCTGCCTGTAGCTGTTGAGTGTGCTTTATGTAGATGCTTGCCAATACACCGGGCTTGTAATGGCTATGGTATATTCTATGCACACATCTAACACACCTACCCAGAATGCATGCTGTACATGTTCACGCATTGTTGCTGTTAAATGTACTGCATCACATTGGTGACCATGATGGGGTACTGGAAGGGTATGTCAGACACCTGCAAGATAACTAACATCCTGTCATTGCAAAATGTGTCCACAGGGATTAACATAATGGTGGGACACATGGCCTACAGTAGGGACATGTGTGAAACATCACCCTTATACAGTACAACAACAGTGTATGTACCAGTATTACAATAGCAACTGTTACAGATGTACACTATGGCATAACATATTACAGTGGTCCACATTATTAGCTGGGACTAGGCTGTAACACATGGTGTTCAGTGTATGGAACACTGCAAAATGACATACATGTGTAGGCCATACTTGTCAAGCATCTGCAAAACGGCTGACGGTGGGGAGGGGGTGTCAGCATGACACACCAGTGCACTGCAGCAGGGATCCTAAGGATGCTAAGAATGGCTGTATCTGCCAGGTTCAGGAACCGTGGCAGATGTAACCCTACCCCCACAGCAATAGTGACGGCACTGTGTGAATACCAAGGGATGTGCACATGAGTAGACCTTGCAATCATGCATATTTGAGGGACATGTGTAGAGCAGACTGACCATACACTGGCAAATGCAGATGGCCCATGCTAGTATACCCCTGCCAGGAATAGTGACTACTGTAGTACAGATAACAATAGGTGCAACAAACTGTTATGATAATGGTGTGCACTCATATGCACACATGGAGTGTATGCATCGTGGTCAGCATCTGCACACCTAACACATTCTGTAGACACTGCATGTGAATGTACAGGACAAATATCACATATCGGGCTCATGCAATGTTAATATATGTGGCGATGTGGTCCCATGGCAGATCAAGGAAGGGTGCATCATATCAATAAGGGTGTGCACACTCTCCATAGCCATGGTATGGTCAGACGGTTGTCAGTGTAATAGTACTGGATTGATCATAGATGGTCCGCTGATGTTGAGATCTGTAAACCAGACATCAGGCATTCACAAATGACATCTGTTCACATATCATCCCAGGTATGTGTTGCTGAAAAACATAGGGGTTTTGAGCATTAGAGCGGACATAGCTGACACAGTACTAAACATTCAGCAATGGGTTATACACCTGTGAGATTTGGTGCACAGCGCATGGCAGTGTGCAGAACAGGTGCACTGCAATACTGTGTACATGCATGCAGTGGTATCCAGGGGAAGGGGCATCACCTACTAACACAGCCTTTGCATCACACACATGTATACTGTTGCTAGCATGGACTGTCTATAGCTGCACCGCATTCTGTAGTGTACCATATGTTATGCATGTTGACAGATGAGTAATAAGAGGACTGTGTGTACTATCTTTGTGCAACCTTACCTGTATGTGTGTGTGTGTGTGTGTGTGTGTGGGTGGGTGGTTATTTTATCTATAGGGTCACTCTGGTGAAGTGGAGGGAGGTTGATGCATGTAGCATGTGTGTGTGTGTTTGTGTGGGTGCCCATGTATGCACATGTGTGATTGTGGGGTTGTTCATACGGCAGTACTTCCCTTTAGGATTGTGCAGTACATGGACTGACACATGACACACCAGGAATACTTGTCTGATATGTAATCACAGGACAGCTGATAGTATAATAAAGTCTGTAGCATGGAACAGGCATTGGGAGGGAATGTAGACACAAGGTATACCCTTAATATCACATTCAGCAGAGAGGTGACAGACAACCCATGTATGCAGCACTACAGATGCATTGGGGAATTACTAGACAACACCAGGGAGTGTATCCATATATTACGGTTGTCACATGATAGGTTAATTGAGCAGCATATTTGGCATGTACTGAGCAATACTTGCACATGACACTCCAGTGAGTGACATTATGGAGTGAACATAGTAGCCCCTCACATATAGGGGCCATGCTGATGATGTCCAGACATACACATGGTGAAACCTGAATGACAGCAGTGAAGCCATGTGAAACCACTCCACTCAGGTCAAGGAGGCAATGGACTAACAGGTATTCTGTTGTGATCACTTGTCTAAGTATTTAGAGGAATGATACATTAATGAGTGGTATAAATGAGTGTATGTTACCAAGTGTGATGCAGGATGGGGAACTTATGGGAAAAAACATGGGAATGTCTGTAAATTCACGGACAGGTAGGTATTAAGGTGGAATGTGTGTGTGTGTGTGTGTGTGTGTGTGTGTGTGTGTGTGTGTGTGTGTGTGTGTGTGTGTGTGTGTGTGTGTGTGTGTGTGTGTGTGTGTGTGTGTGTGTTGTTATCCAATTCTGTACAGGTCTTACAGTGCGTGTCTTGTTTTCCCCCACAGGTGGCGAGGTGGGTCAGGGTCCCTCCTGCATGCAATCTGATGTTGGTGTCCATACAAACACCAAAGAGGATAGTACTGTTGAGCCACAGGTGGGGTTGGCAGGGGCCAAAACAGCACCATTTGACATCCACCTCTTAGTCACCACAAACCGCACACGGTTTCAGTGCCTATATATATCCCGTCACCAGTGGCCATATTGGAGGGACAGCTGGTGGTTGGTGGCAGTGCACAGGAGAGTGTGGTATCCATGCCTGCAGTGTCTGGTCACAGCAGGCATAGCCAGATGTCTGGCAGGGCACCACATAGGCAGATGTCCCAGGGTGCTCATAGTAGGGCCACTGGTCATCATGCCCCTGGCAGACGCACCACAACTGGTACCACCAGGTGCATGTTTCAGGCTGTCATGGGGTGCAGGCATGTATGGAACTGTACACCAGACAGGGCCTGAGGCTGCAGAGGGCTGCTCTCACATCTGCAAGCAATAACTTCCATGAACTGTCCGGTGCCCTCCGTGCTCATACCAAGGTCATGGATAGATGGTTTGGTGAGACGATGGGCCTCATCGACCATGGTTTGTCCATGCTTGACCATGTGGTGGGAGTGCAGTGACAGCCGAGTGAGCATTGGCAAGCAACACCAACAGCTGGCAGTCAATGTATATGTGCTAGGACACCAAGGCACTCTCATAGTGGCAGTACCAGCCCCAGCACTGCAGGGGGGCCGCTGTATACACCACACCAGAGCAGGCCATGAGGCCATTGTCCTGGCCAGTCCCAGGAGGGACCAGGTTCCAGTGGACATCTGTCATCATCAGGGGAGAATAGCACATCGAGTCCTGTACCTGGATGTGCTCATGGAACCCCTGGCAGGCACAGTCCACATGCCCGTGGCTGGAGGCAGTGAACTGCACACCCTACCAGGTATGGTCTGCAGCTGTCCATAAACACCTGTATAGGGCAGCCACATGACAAAACTGTGTGCATGCATACCCACACACTATAAGGACACACCTAGGGTAACCCCATACCTACACACACATCACCATGCCCAGTTCAACTCATTACACCCTTCACTCACACACATGGTGTCAAATGCATGGCCCACCCTTGGCCTCTGGCAAACCCACACATATGATGATACCTGTGCCACATCCCTGCCATCCATAACATAGATGCAGGGACAGGCTAATATGGTTCTGATGCACTCAGTGACTGTACTACAGTGTACCAAAGTACTGCAGTGTAACATGTTGTCAGGAGTAATGTTTAATGCATACATCTTAGGTAGTGTAGCTGTCCAGCAATGCTGCATTCCAGCTGTAACACTGGTTGATTGTGGTCTCCATAATGTTATCCATTTGTGTTGTAGGTGTACATGTGTCAGCAGGAGGATAGTCTGCAGTCATATTTCACAAGGGGTATGGCATTGTGGTGACACCATGGCTGTGACATATCAGGGGTACAGTTGAACACATGTCACAGGTTTGTTTAACAGTTATTGCCGGTGCCACATGGACAGGTGACCCGATGGGATGTGTATAATCTGCAATGTGATGTAGACCCATCCACATACATGCGCACTCTTACTTAGCAACACTGGGACTAGACCCCTACCTAGGTATGTAGTGCTACTGAACTGTGTGGCTTTCATTGCACACACTACACAGCATTTAAGGTGAGGTGCATTCCAGGTTACATGTTACATGCAGAACATCCCCAGACATGCACAGTATGCTAACGAGGGTTGTAATGGTTGTATATGGACAATACATAGTGTGACATACCATCACATACACATTAACAGACACATAACAGGCAGACATACATCTGAGAGACCTGGGCCTATTGCTGTTAAGTAACTTGTCCATGTGTCCAATGTGTTACAGGTAGGCTGCACACAGCACATGCATAACTGGGCTGGATTATGGTATCAGTTACTTGTATGATTGGTAACAGTGGTCACCATAAAGTGGTACATGGGGCATATACCAGGTGTACCATGGTGTAATGACAGTCTACACAGCACCCACATCTCCCAGTGGATTTTGTACTCCCTAGAACCCATAATGACACTCTGACATACCCACCATCACACATTGCCCACAACTGCAATACAACCCATTGGATATCCCAACAGTGGTACTACAGGGATATGCATCTAATGCATATGCCACAGGCATAGTAGGGAGTTGGGCAGTGACAACACTATCTGTACTACTGTGTGGCAATGTGTATTGTAATACAGGTATGTGGCCACGGAATGCTGTACCCTACAGATATACAGACATGCACGCATACACACACTTGCCAGAACTCAATGGGTATCCCATGCCTTTTAACCCATTTGTACAACACTGTTGTGCTGGTACCACAAGCTTTATGTAGCCAGCAGGGAGAGGAGTGTAACAAGGTACATGTCATGTCTGATACAGCAGCAGCCACAACTGACTATGGCAATGGGTGTCATGGTGGTTGTAAAGGCCCTCATGGAATTCCCAAGTACAGATGGATTAACACTGCTATCCTCACTAATGCACACATACACATATGTCAGTACTGGGGTGCATCACTGCAGGTGGTCATAGCTGTGTACCTGGCTATTGTCCATGGAGAGATGGGTTGTATAGGGGATGTGTGTACAGTGGTATCCTACCACCTGCCATGTGCCAGCAGGCAATCTATTAAAAGATACCACTGTGGTGACCCTCAGGGTGAGAGTGACATGCATCAGCCAATCCTCTGGGTGCCTTCTGCACATGGCCACTAAGGTGATCCAGTTGACATGTATGCAACATGTTTTACAACACATGGTTATTGTGTATGATGGAAACCTGTACCCAAGCATGCTCTGTTGACTGTGGTAGTGTAGTGGAGGTTCCCATGGCATGTGATGCACACAGGGTGTTGTCTCCCATATGTGCCAGTTATTACACAGCTGAGCAGACATGTCAGTGCCAATCAAGCATTGGTTGCCTGTACAAATCCCAGCTGGATACCTGCCATCCACACATATGTACAGGGACTAACAGTCATCAGCTTAGCAAGTAGCTATGCAGTAGGATGAAAGTGTCAACAGATAGAAGTTTGACAACAATATGTATGCCATAACTACATCTTGGAAACCCTCACTAACATGTGCTGTACAGATGGTAGTCTACAGTTACATTCTACATGTCGGATCATTATCCAGTAGGGGATATATACTGTGACACAGCTCACACAACAGGAACACAACAGAGAGGCCTCAGAGACCAGCTATGCCTGAAAATGTGCTTGCTGGCAGTACTACATTTAGCATTCTACTCTTGCCTGGGAAAGCACTGTCAACAGTAGTACTGCCATGATGCACTACACGCCAGTGTGACAGCATGTACCATGGGTTACTACCCCTCTAAGTAACACATTCACATGGATAACAGTGCTGTACAGGTCTCATATACTTGTGTGTCCCAGACATGACACTCACACCCCTTGCTACTGTAATGACAGCACATAGACACATGTATTGCACATGGCATTACATACACTTATTGCAGATGTCATTACCCTGCTATGTTATCAGACTGGGTGGTGAGAACTGGATACCAGGGCTAAGCCATGCTTAGCAGTTGTCAATATTGCTCCAATATAAAAGCTAAGCAGATTTGTGTACTGGTAAGCGAAGCCCACATGGTGTAAGCGTACATACATTTAACCATACATTATCACCACCTAGCATTGCACAAACCTGCTTAAAGCTGCTCAAAACTGCCTTTACCACTCTGTATCTGACAGCCCTTGTTCTGCCCAGCAACAAAATAAACAGCCCTTGTAGGTCTTGAACCCAGGACCCTGTACACTATAGTCACAAATGTTAACCACTATGCCATGACCACTGTGAAGACAGTTGTTGTTTTTCCAATATATCAGCCAACACACATATTGATTAGTACTGAACAATTGTTTCTACTTCCACAGTTGTGTAGTACTAGGTATTGATATTACTGTTGCATCACATATGTTGTTATATCATAATGTACACATATCAGATACATACGGTGAGATACATCTGGGAAGGTATACACAACCGTGATGTTTACACATGACAGGAATATGGATATATACATATACATATGTTGATATATGTCTACATGTATATTCATACATATGTCTGTCTGCACATCTGTATAGTGCATCATATATATGGCCATGTGTAGATCTCTTTGTATATATACACACACACAGATATATATATATATATATATATATACATATTATATATATATATATATATATATATATATATATATATGCACATCCTATGTGTACAGAAATACCTATTCATGTTGATATATATGTACATATATATAACAATATCTATAACAATATCTATTCAAACATACCTACTACTGTCAATATATATGTAGATATCCATAAGTATATGTGCATATGTATCTATATCTGTATATGTGTAGACATATATTGCTGTGTATAGGTATATATTTGAGTGTTTATATGCATGTATATATATATATATATATATATATATATATATATATATATATATATATATATATATATATATATATGGGATCAGTACTGATCCCTGAATGACAAGATCACCAAATCACTAACGGCCAGGCATACTTACGCGAAAGTGCTTTTCACAGAAGAAGCACTTTCGCATAAGTATGCCTGTTGTGGAGGTCGTACCACAGTGCGGATAAGGGAAAATTCCCTTTTCCCCACTGTAGTGAGATCTCGGAGTGAGAATACTAAAGTGGGAGGGTGTGGGAGATTTTGTTTAACATACTTTAGTGAAAATGCTTTTTTGGTGAAAGCGATTTCGCTAAAGTGTGTTCGGTGATAGTGGATTCAGACTGTTGAACTTTCGTTCAACAGTACTAGATCTATATATATATATATATATATATATATATATATATATATATATACATGTATATGTGTATATATCTATATAGATATATGGATAAATATATATACATATGTGTTCATCATATGTCCAGAACATGGAGTGGACAACTCAGCCCCAATAGTCCCAACCTTTTAGTGCAAGGGGATGTCATGCATGTATTGCAGGTATATATGTAGACTGTTGCTACTGTAATAGGGGTTGTCTTAACAGGCATGTAGTGTGTGGGAGGTCACATCTGCTTTTGACATGTGCGCCATTGGCTACTGACAGACATCCTAAGGACATCATAGTACAGTACCACTAGTAGCACAGTAATGAACCTGTGGACTACAGCAGAGATATCACCAATATATGTGGACAGTCTGGCACTCTGTGGTCAGTCCAGAGGTGTACACATATCCCCTTCATGTGAGACATGTGGACCACGCCTCCCAATGTGGATGTTAATAGCCATGTACATAGGTATATCACGTAAATACTGGACTACATATGCCCACACAGTTTATGCATGCAAACACGCCAGTCTGTCCTGACACATAATACGTTGTGCTGCAGTGGTCACATGACCGCATGCTTCCCATTAGTTAGTGACATACATCTGTACAGAATCCTACTGCTTTGTCAGAAATACACAACAGTTATGGTGGCCTGGAAGCAGTATTTCTTGCAAATAACTGGACATATCAACACACTGGGTAACTACACTAAGCTGCTAGGCATGTCACAAAGCACTGTGTAAACTACAGGCAGACTGCCACAACACTAGACTACATTTTGTATGGGGGAATACACATGTACCTGTGATTATAGCAGGCTGTACACGCATGTCACAGCACAGAGTAACAGACACCTGTGTGAAAGTGCATACCCACAACCAATGTAAACATAGCCACAGCTGCATATGGTACACAAGCTTCATATGACACTATATGGACTGTCTGATAAACACCATCCTGATATGTGCCACTCACACACTGACCCTACATACACTGGGTCATGGCACTGTGTGGTCCGATGGCTGTCTGTGTTATGGGACAGGTGTGTGTGTGGCCCTACAGACATGTAAGCCAATAGGGTACCATACATTGGAGCAGCATATAAAATCAGATAGATCAGGACCAACAACAATGGCATCTACCACAGTCTGTGCACAGCCCAAGGTACGTATGTGCAATACACATACTGTCAACAATCACGCTAAGTACACAGACCCCAGTACTGTACATACAACTGCAGAATGGTCAAGCTATGTCCTTAGAAAAAAACCCTACTATACATAACATTTCTAGCAGTCTGATATCTGACTGGCTTATCAGGTATGATGTCAATAAATAATGGTGTACAGGACATATGCACCTCTTACTGCATGGCATATGTACAAAGGTTGACAGAGTTGTGGCTGGAGCTACAAACACTGCCCCAATATTGGTATGTTGCTGTGATATCCTCATACATTTACTGTTGTACCAGGGTTTCTTGTGACAAATGTCCTGTGAAGGATATGAAGTCAGTAATTCTCATGGCTGTCACCATGTACAGACTGCAATCCTCACACTATGCTTCTGTAGTTCTCAGATAGGTGTTCTGTGAGTAACATAAGAAACAAAAGGCCCCACACACTGCCCAGTCTGCAGATGACCCTACAGATGGGAGTTTCCTCAAAAACATAGCACTGTCATGACAGGTATTAAAACATGTAGATCAGCCATATCCAGACACACCCTGTTAAACCAACATTATTCCAAATGCAGAATAGTGACACTTACATTCTGTAGTCATGTCAGGCACATCCCCCTCCTGTGTGCTGGCCTGTTTCCACAGTGTATGTCATTAGAGGTAAATCCCAAATCCATCTGTGATGCTGTTTGCTAAACACCAGATCTAGGTCCTGCTCACAGTAAATGAAAAGGCCCAACACCAACATGATGTTCCTAGATATTGGAGTGTGTTTCCATGCAATTGGCTATGGGAATGTTACCACAGCTGTTCCACATGCAATCAGCTAAAGGATGGCTGCAATTTGTACAGCAGCCATCAGCTGATCATGAGCATCACTTACAAAACACAAGCTGTTACCTAAGCAAAGCAGGTGTAGTTCTCCACATCCACCAGAGAGGGTGTGAGAGAGACAGAGACAAAGTAAGTCAGAGAGGGGTTGGGAGAGTAAAACATAAGCATGTTTGTGTCACACACCTACCAGTACAGGGTTTCAAACCCCTAACTATGCGCCACATAGCTTAAATGTTGAGGAGCTGTCCAAACGTATATGTGATGGTGAGTGACATCTGCAACAGTGATATGGTAGCGATACAGTAGGCATAGTACATGTGCCTGTCCACACAAACAGGTGTCAGCGTCAACGCAGCCACACTCTCTCAGGGACTCACACACACTGACACAATTGACAGGGTCAGGAATACACTTCCTAACTAGTTAGTTTGCCACAATACAGTAATGTGCAGGTATCACATGCACTACAGGGGTTATCCAGAGGTTATATGGGCAAAGGGTATGTGAAGGTGTCTGACTTCACTGCTTCAGTATGCCAGTGGGAGTTGTAGGAAGTGTGAATGTGGTCAAAAGCATCATACAACACACACATACAGAGTGCCAGAACTGACATGCATGGGTGCATTGCTTCATGGGTGTGTAGTGGCTGACTGTGGCAGAAGGCTATACAAGGCTAGGTGAAGGGTATACATTGGCATCAGGCTACACGACAATGGTCTGCAGTGTGGCTCAGGTGTGTTGTGTCTGGATTTACCCACACAGGTGGGTATTGTATTCACCATCCAGTCACCTGGGTAACTATTGTGTATGGCCATTGCTGTGCATTGCTTGCCATGTATGTGTTCTTTAGTCCATGACATGCATGGTGTCTGGGATGTGCCCACATCCCACATGCATGTACAGTGAAATGTGGAACTGTACCTGGGGTGTCTGGCCCATGTTGTGTACACAGATTATTATCATCAGATGTGGTAGTCCTGGCCTCATGTGGTAGGAACTGGTAATGGACAGCAGGTTGACCCTGCAGCTACATTGATATCATGATACAGGTATTCCCTGGTGTCAGTGGCATCTGTCCATACAGGACATGTGTTTAAGGCATGGTATGCCCTTTTTGGGTCAGATTTGATGGCACCACAGGTGTTGCAGGCATCCAGTGGGGAACATACTGAAGGCGCATTGTCTGCATGTACGTGTCTATTGTACTAATGGAAGGGTGCCATGCCCTCTGGTAGTCCACTGCAATCACACCATGGTTACTATCTGTTTGCAATATGCAGGGTACTACCAACATAGCAGTTGTTGCCTAGGCAAGTGTGTTTGCATATGAGACATGGGTTGAGAGTGTTCTCCTGGTAATACAAGGGTTGCTAACGTTGTTCATCAGGCCTTGCTGTCACATGTAGGGTATGGATTGACACCCCAGCCTCTCGGCTATTTCACATCTGTTATCCTTGTAAGGTGAATGTTGTGACATATAATAGGGCCACCATATAAGAAATTTGCAAAACCCGCTCCACAGTGAGTCCAGTTGTTACACACCCACAGCCATCTCACCCCAGGATATGAATGACAAACACAGACACAGACACACACACACACACACACACACACACACACACATACACACACACACACACACACACACACACACACACACATACACACACACACACACACACACACACACACACACACACACACACACACACATACACACACACACAGTTGCCATTTCTTGGATTAGAACTCCTACCTAACTAATTTATCACATTACAGCATTATGCAGTTATAGGACGTGCCATGGAGATTACTGGGCTAATCCTTCCCCAAAGGTGTATTTCACTGGGAATGACAGCAGGCCTGACAAAGAAGGTCAATCGAGGTTGTAGTGACTGTGAATGGCCTCAAAAGCATTGCACCCTACACAGACAAAGAACACACACACAAACATCCACACTTGCCATGTCTGAGAATAGAACCCCTAGCAAACTACTATATCACACTACAGCATTACGCTGTTATAGGACATGCCATGGAGATTACTAGTGTACGCCTTCCCCAAAGGTGTATTTCACTGGGAATGACATCAGCAGGCTTGCCAAAGTAGGTCAATGGAGGTTGTAGTGACTGTAAATGGCCTCAAAAGCATTGCACCCTACACAAACCAAGAAAACCACACACAAACAACCACACTTGCCATGTCAGGGAATAGAACCCCTACCAAACTGCTATACCACACTACAGCATTATGCTGTTATAGGACACACCACAGAGATTATTTGTGTACTCCTTCCCCAAAGGTGTATTTCACTGGGTGTATTTCACTTCTCCACCCCCTCCCCCCCAAAAGAGCAAGTATCTATCCTGGCAGAGGGCTGCCTCCCAAACATCTCTGATGCTCAGGTGAAGGCTGCCCTCTCCAAAGCAAAAAACACTGCTTCCATGGTACCAGATGGCGTCCCAGGTTGCATCCTACATGAACTCCAAGAGAAACTAATCCCTCAAATAAAACAGCTATACAATCTCAGCCTCACTATAGGATATGTGCCCACAGAATGGCGTACAGCAACAGTGGTCCCAATCCACAAAGGTGGAGCCTCTACGGATCCTAGAAACTATCGCCCCATAAGCCTGACTAGCTTAGTCTGCAAGGCTATGGAGAGGATCATCATGGAGCTCATAAACAAAGACATTGGGGACCTACAGACACTAGATCCTACCCAGTTCGGCTTTGTCAAGGGCAGATCCTGCCTTTTGAACCTGGTTGACTTCTTCGAAACAGTCACCAAAGCCATAGATGAAGGGAAGGTAGTCCACACAGCCTATCTGGACCTTGCAAAGGCATTTGACACAATACCCCACTCGGGCATCATAGATAAGCTATCCAGCTTAAATATAAACCCCTATGTCACAAGATGGGTTGCAAACTGGCTCAGAGACAGAACCCACAGAGTGAGAGTTGCTGGAGCCATGTCAGACTCGAAACCGGTCACAAGTGGTGTCCCACAGGGTTCTGTCCTGGGACCACTCTTGTTCGGTATATACTTTTCCGAGGTACAGGCAAACGTGGGAGGACTATGGCTCACCAAGTTCGCAGACGACTGCAAACTGGGAACCATAATCGACTCTCCAGCTGACACAAACATCCTTCAAAAAGGTCTCACAGAGACAGATAACTGGTGCCAGTGCCATGGTTTAAAGCTAAATGCCAAAAAATGTATAGTCATACCCTTTGGCAAAACAATGTGCCCACAAATTACCACATAGGCGAAACCCATTAAGTACAGAGAAAGTTATTAGGACCTGGGGACCCAAGTTGATAGCAATCTCCTTTGAAAACCACATTGCCAAAGTGGTTAGAAAGACCTTCTACATAGCCCACCTCATCACGAAGGGTTTCACATCTAGATCAAGAGAGGTAATCGTGCCCCTTTATTCATCCCTCATCAGGCCCATCATAGAATACAACGCCCCTTTTGGGATGTACCTTACCCGACACCTGCAGCAACTAGAAAGACCCCAAAAGTATCTCACCAAGAGGATCAAGGGTCTCAGACAGATGCCATATGCTGCTCGGTTAAAAAACTCCAGCTCTACTCAGCTGCATACCGCCTACTTTGAGGCGATCTATGCCTGACATACAAAGCTATGTCAAATCCAGAATTAATGGACATGCTCCACCTCAGTAAATCTAAATCCCTTAGAGCCACATGCTCGAGGGACTTGAACCTCAGCACAGAAATAAATAGAACTTGCTGGAGGGACAGGTTCATAACCCAGAGGCTCCCTTCCCTCTGGAATAGAATTCCAGTTTATGTGAGGCAAAGCACCTCACTGAATCTCTTCAAGAAGAATCTCGATAGGTGGATGGGGGATCGTAGGTTTGTCCCAGGGATTACTGCTGTGTCACTATTAGTCAGAGGCACAGTAAACTAAACCTTAAAAAGGGCACAGTATACTCAAATCAAGGGGTGGCGTAAGCCATACAGAATTGGGCTAGGCTTATAATTGCCCCAGGGCAGATAGCCTAGTATGAACCTATGAACCTATGGGAAAGACATCAGCAGGCTTGCTAAAGTAGGTCAATGGAGGTTGTAGTGACTGTGAATGGCCACAAAACATTGCACCCTACACAGACAAAGAAACACACGCACAAACATCCACACCTGCCATGTCTGGGATTACAACTCCTACCTAACTAGTTTATCACACTACAGCATTACACAGTTATAGGATGCGCCACAGAGATTAATGAACTACTCCTTCCCCAAAGGTGTATTTCAAAGTGAATGACACCAGCAGGCTTGTCATAGTAGAGCTATGGAGAGGGCAGGGTGTGTGCATGGGCCATAACCCATTCATCTAGAGGTAGACACACCACACTCAGGCACATGCAGGTTTATATTCCGCAAGTACGTGTACACAACTGCTAGATGACTACTGCCTTGTACAGTCATGTTGCACAGCTAGCACTTGCACTACAGAGTCTTTAATGCTGAGGGATACCAGTGGCTAAATTCTACAGTTAGTGACATTTACACACCATGTGGTTGTAGCCATTTGGCTGTGTGCTGGGTGGGACAGGCCTCATGATGGAAGGCTCTTTATCACTATCACTCTGTTCCACACATCTATGTATGTGTACTTTTGGCATATTATAGTGTGTTGTACTTGGATATATGTGTGTATTTCTATCCAATGTGCGTGCAAAGCATGACTGGTGCATACTGAGGAGTGTATGCACTAACATCTGCAACTGTCAGATATGTATGGTCCACTGCTGTTGGCAAATATGGGCTTCATTTGTTTAAGTGTGTGAGCATGCCCAGTATGAACTTTCAGTATTGTCTGACATTGCCTTCTTTTCTCTAATTATGTGAGCATGCCCATTATGCTCTTCTGTATTGAATATGTGGACCCATTCCAGGTAGATATTACTCCAGTGTAGACCTTTGTGTTCTACACCTACAGCTAGCAAACTGTGGCTGCAGAATATCTGTAGATCAGTTAGCAATATGGAGTCAAACTGTGCAAGGGATAGTGTGTACTGTAGGTGATTGGGTCTGTGCTGCTTCTGCTACATGGTACTGGTGCCAGCAGAGATATTCAGACGTGTATTGTTATACACTGTGATGTTTTATGTCCTCAAGTACTGTCACATGGACATTTTTGCTCACAGTGATGTCCTGGGGAATACAGTGTGAATGCAGTTGTGTCCAGTATTGTGGTCAAACGCCTACATATTCATGGAATGTTATGCCATTCTGGAGGGGGAGCTGCAGACACTTGCTGCTGGGTCTATGTATCCAGTTCAGCACCTTGGTACAGTGATGGCAGAGGATCCCATACATGTACATCCATCAGCATGAAAGTATGGCCTTATCTTGCTGTGGCAATACCTCACAGTTGTACAGATTCACACAGGTTATCCAGAGGCAGGGGTCATAAGTCAGGACATTACTCCTATTGTGGTGTATGGGAAGGTTTGTAGCCACCCATGTTTGTGTTTGCAGCCACGGATAGTATATGCACACGGCTGTGTCGGACTTTGCACATTCCATGCTGCCCATGCTACCACCTCCCCACCTCCATTATTCTATCCTCTTCCATACATTATACATACATTCTCTGATACTTTCCCCTATAGTTATCACCTCATCACACCTGTGTTTTGGTGTTGGTCCACAGTTCAGGCAGTGGGACATGGTAGACATGTTACTGTGGTTTGTCCTCATGGCCTTTCATATGGCTTATGTGGAGTGTGTTATGTTGTTATTTGGGTGTCCATGACATAACATACATTGGCAGTAGTTTTGGAGTGATGCTGGCAGGGTGCTGTTTACAGCTAGAGACACATCTGCATGGGCCACCTGCACTGCATGATGCATTCGTTTGCTATTGCCATACACGGGTGGGGTCATATTGTACCCATTTCCAACAGCAGGGATAAGACCGGAGAGGTACGTGTGGTTGGTGTTTGGGTGAGCTGGGTGCATGTCTTCTATGTACACTGTTTGCATCTGAGTCACAGATATGAATGGGCCATTCCAGTTATGCTGGCTTGTGCAGGGACATCAGCCATTTCCCCGTACATCAGTCCTATCACCTTTGTGATCTGCAAGTGTTCGGCCAGACAACATCAGTATTCCCTACTACAAGCCCAGATAATGTGATGCATACCTGTATGTACAATTCCAAGGGTGTGTCCATTTCATGGTTACACATATACTGTATGTCTGGGGTACTTTTCTCTGTGTACTGCTTGTATAGCTAGTCCAACAGTTATGCCATGTCCATCTTTCAGATGGTGACACATATTGCCGCCATACATTTACAAGGGCTTACTGCTATCATATGTTATACTGGGGAGCATTGTCTTTGGCACTGCAGTTATGAAGACTTGGCCCTGTCACCGGCAGTAGTCGGCAATGGCCACCAGGTCAAACCTCAACATGCATACATACTGACCACTGTCACACAATATGAAACACACACCAACCTAACACACGCATAGCTGCATATTGTACAACTGCTACAATCTATCCTGCTACTTTGGCCACCTCAGGTCATCTGTGCTCCACTGGTATTATACCTACACATACATGTTACTACATGTCTACATTGGATTGGAGGGGGGCACACCTGACTGCTACTACATTTTTACATAGGATTGGGGGGCACACCTGACTGTTTCTACATTTCTACACAGGATTGTGGGGGGCACACCTGACTGTTTCAACATTTCTACACAAGATTGGGGGGCACACCTGTTTCTACATTTCTACATAGGATTGGGGGGCACACCTGACACTTGTATACATTTGCTATGACTGTAATGGTATGTCAGGTACTCCATTTCATTCTGTATTCTAACCTATCATGCTGACTACAGGCATATCAGTGCACTACAGCTCTTAGGTTTGATTGACCTACATATCAGTTACTGATTTCCTACACTTCAGAACTAGCATCCCACTGCCTGACCTGCTGTAGTCTGTATGTGTAGCCCTAGGGGGGAGGTTACCCATAGCCATCATTCAGAGGCCTTAGCACAGCCTTTGTTTGTGTTTGTCTATACCTGTCCTGCTGGCTGAGACTGTTGTTGGGCATGTGAACCTCCCTGACTAGCATGTGTGTGTCATATGGACAGACATGTGGCCCAGCACATTTCCTGCAGTGGGTTTTGTCACCATGTGTATTACTGGCTGCTATGGTGACACCAGTATTTGTTACAGATCTCATGCTGCCACTATAGGTGTCTGCTATATGCTGGCATCCCATTCAGATACCCGATTCCCTTGCATGCTCACATCCATACCATAGATACAAGTAACAACACATACTGCTCCATTCAGCAATTGGTAAGGAGAGTGACTTACCTTGTGAGTGTGCCAGTATTGAAGTTGGTGCTGGAGGGCTGCCTATGTCAGATGCACATAGTACACTCCCTATACATGATTGAGCACAGGTAGTGTCATGTTTGGCATCCCTTTTACTGTATGTGCGAGTCAGAGAGAGGTGTCATTCCCTGGGTCTCTCCTCTGTCAGTGTATGTGCTATGAGTTGCCTCTTTGCCAAGGCCAGGGCATACTGGGCATGCCTCCTTCTACCTACCGAGGCAGGCTCAGGTTGTTCCCACTCCGAGTCACTGTGTGCCTGTGCAGGCATTGGCAATGGTGGGGTGCTGTGTGGCCCTGCCCCATGCTGTTCCTGCTGTAGCTGTTTCCGCAGGATCATATTGTGTAGCATGGCACATACGATGACAATTTGAGTATATGTAGCTGGGGAGTACTACAAGGCTCCACCGGATGTGTCCAGGCACCGGAACCATGACTTGAGCATCCCAAACACATGCTCTATTATAATTCTGGTCTGTGCAAGTGCCTCATTATGGAGTTGCTATTTGGGTGCGTGTGCATTTCTGATGGGTGTCATCAGCCATGGCTCCAGTGCATAACCAGCATCCCCCACTAGGTGACCATAAGAGATACTCCCACTATCAAATCTCTGGTACAGCTGCGTCAGATGCCAGATGTGAGAATCGTGATAGCTTCCAGGGCTGCCAGTACACGCAGTCATTATAATGCCCTGGGCAGTGCACATGACCTGGCAGTTGATGGAGGGGAAACCGTTGCAGTTAATATAGACCACACCCCGCTCACCAGGTGGTGCTTTGATGCATATGTGCGTGCAGTCTATAGCACCCACTATCTCAGGGTATTCTGCTATTTGGTGGAAGAGATGCATATGGCTGGCCAACGCCTCAAAGGTGTTGAGGAACTATACGTGCTCACCGGCATGTGCTGACATGGCATTCAGGAACTGGTGGAGTACCCTGGATGCTGATGCCTGTAAGATCCCCATGATATCTCCAGTTGGCTTTTGGAAGGTACCTGTACCTAGTATTCTTAGGCATACACATACCTTGATATCCACTGGAATCGGTGTGTGTCAGGCATGGCCAGCACAGCTCAACAATTTGCTGTAGGAGGTCCCTGTCCACCCTATAGCACTCCACTATCTCCAGCTCATGCAGCCCCTGGTAGCTTATCTTGGGTCTGTACACTCTTCTCCGTTTCCTCACTGTGGGTTGGTTGACAGCATTCTCATCCTCACCACCCTCAGCCTCTTCCACATTCCATATGTTGATGTATGAGAGCTATTGCAGCCCCTATCATTTTGTTGCTTTTGTCTGTTAAAATTCCCCCACTTGTATACACCAGTGGTGGTGTAGAGTATGTGGAAAAAAACAGAGGGAAAGGTGTTTGCATAGTTTATAGTAGTGTTCTGTGCTGGCCTGGTTTGCTGTCTGTGTAATTGGCTGATTCTGATACATTTCACCTGCCAGATATGCTAGTTCTCCTAGATTACCTTCCTACTGCTGTTTTCCCTTCCCATTGTCTTCCTGTTTAAGCCCGGGGGCACGCCGCACAAACAGAGTGCTAAAAATGTGCACAGAGCTGTTATTTCTTGGTTTACATTTTTATGTTTAAAACCCGCTTAGGCAATGTAAAGAGTGCTAGGCAGCCTCAGACACACACCCTTGCCTAGCTCTGCTAAGCTAAGGGCAAACCCGAGCCACAGGGCTCCAATCTGCTTATAGTGTGCCTGACACACACCCCTATGATGTCAGCTAACTCCTAGGCTTGCACCAAGCTATTCCTGCTCTTACCACTGTTGGGTGCTGACTAGCATTGAGGGGAAATCTGGGATTCAGCATCATTCCCCTCATTTGCATAGGATTGCCTGGTGATGCATAGTTACAGGTCCCACACTGAGCCTCCCCCCTTAGCAACCACTATTCGCTGGCCATGTTGTCTTCTGCCTGCCATTGTGTATAATGGCAAAATAGTAATTTTGGTTATAATGCTTATTTTTTTATTTTCGCCCAATCCCATTTGAGCGCAGCTGCTCTATGCATGAACAGCTGAAATCGGCTAAACAAAAATAAAAGTTACATTTTTTTTGCAACTGTTTTCCATGCCAATGGCCATATATTTGGCCACTGTCCTGCTTTCAGCATAACATCCACCCTTTATGTGGAGCTGTCATGGCTCCGTTTTGTAGTTTGCAGAAATGTACTTGGTCACTAACCGAGTACATTTTTGCAGATTACACTAGTCCTGCATGGCCGGTTGCCAGCTTCCTGGATCACAAATTCACCTAATTTGCATGGATTTCCCCTGCAAATGGAGTAATTTGCATACAGGAGCAGAGTCCATGCAGGACTAGTGCAGGAGCACTCGTGCACATCCCTACAGCTTATTCCTGAATCGCACCGCAGACATATTGCCTGCTGGAGCTCCTGCACTAGTCCTGCACACCATGCAAGGTTTGCTGAATCCGGGGGAATGTATTTTACTGGATATATCAGAAGTTATATTTCATTGTTTGCCAGGATTTAAGTAATCACTTTTATGTGAACACTGATGAAAGTTAGTGCATTTTAATTATCAGTGCATCCCTCTTCCTCCCATTTCCTACACATAAGGATTTACATATCTGTCATTTCTTATTATAAAATGAGTGAAATTATAGGTTAAAAACAACAAATTCACTTATTGTGATTAATGATTACAAGTTCCCTTTCCATATTCATAAATTGCCATTTTGTGGCATATACTGAAAGTTTTTAGATTTAAATGTTAACATTCCATTTTGTATAATCTGCAAAGTTTAAACTGAGTGATTATTGTTAATGTAATACAATTTCTTCAGAATATGATTGTTGCATTCTGTGACATTTCAAGTTCAGGCTTTTATTGTTTCTCTTGAACAACTTTGTCAGTTTGATGTCATGTATAAAACATTAGTTACCTTGGTAACCACTTAAGTATTATGCATGGTCAAGATGGGTTACAAAAACTAGAATTCAAGTTAAAGCAATTGCATGACTTGTTATGCACATTTACTTGTATAAGAAAATCATCATGCTTCCCCTTGATGTTCAGTGTAATGTATGTCATTTATGGCAAGTTAAGACAGTAGTGTTATTATACACAAGCCCATGTTATTAAATCCTGTCTTTAATATCTAAATTCAGCAGACTGCTTCATCTTATATGACGATTATATATTTTATGTTTAGATATACTAAAATCACACATTACATAACTGTTGTGTTTTTTTTTTTGGTTTTTGCTTAGTTATTTGAGAGACCATCAGCTGTAATGCTTATTCTTATTATTAGCTCCTTCCAAGCATGTTTATACAGTCCATAGACTTTAAATTATGAAACCCTTCAAGTTTCTTATTTGTTATAAGTATATTTCCATCCTTACATACTCACATATCAGTACTTCAAGCATGGGCAACAATGCCCCTCCAGTTTTCCCAGAATACCATTCACTAGTTCATGCGGTGTGTTTCCAGGACATTCTTAAAATATCCAAACCAATATTTGTCCTGTTCCATTTTACCAGCCTGTTCCATGCAGTGGCACTCTGTCAGTGAACCACTCAACACACCTTCCATTCCCACAGATATTTCCACAAAGGAAATCTGATGATTCTCTAGCACTTCCCAACAACACTAAACACCCCTAGAATCCGCTATCCCCCTATGCCAAACACGTCTGAGCAAGTCCACCTCCCAGACCACTGCAAATGGTACTGCACAAGACCAAATGCTCTTAGTCCTTCACAATAACTTAGATTTCCACTCTTATGTAAGTCCTTAATGTGTTTAGACCAAAATACATTTTAAATATCACAAAATTGCCCTTATTATCATTATTATTATTTTTTATCAAGAATCAACATAATGAGCTAAATGAACTGTTGGGAGATCATCAATATGTGTGCATGTGGTATAAAACAACCCTTTTATTTTGTGTATATATATATATATATATATATATATATATATATATATATTTTTTTTTTTTTTTAAACCAAAAACTTCATTGCTGAGAATCATCTTGGAGGCTCCTCAGAGCTGTTAAGCATTATCATCACTCTGTCTCCATTACCATAGCAGCCTGGGAGCATCTGTTTCTGTTAATATGTCTGTGTACTGCATACCAGAGGCTCACGATGCACCTGATGCAAAGCTTCACTTCACTGTAACTTCAAGCCTAAATTCCCTCCCTTTCAATGAGGCAGCAGCCAGAAAAAAATGGAGATCAAAAAAGAAAAAAAACACCCAAAGCAACAGATAACACATTCTTCCAGCCTTCCCACCTCTCACTCAGCAGATTTATAAACAAACTATTCTCTGCCAAAATATCCCAAATCATAGTTTTATCCACTCCCTTCCCCTGGATCCAGGCTAAAACACCAAATGTCTCTTCCTGATACACAAGCATCAGTAAACCTTGATAACAAGCTGCAACCCACAGCTTCCCGGAAAGGAAAATGGCAATACAACAGCTGCCAGACACAGCTGCATCCGCACACTCCACGTCAGGCTTAATCAAACAGCACTTGAAGCTGTGATACCTGCCATAATTGATATTAACTATGATCAGACAGAATAATAATGACATTTGTGCTAGCTGCCAGACACGGCTGCATCTGCACACACCATATCAGGATTGATCAAACAGCACTCGAAACTATGATACCTGCAATAATTGACATTAATGTTTAGACGGAATAATAATGACATTTGTACTAGCTGCCAGACACAGCTGCATCCATGCACACCACATCAGGATTGATCAAACAGCACTCGTAGCTGTGATACCTACCATAACTGATATTAACTATATTTAGACAGAATAATGATGACATTTGTACTAAGAGCTTGCTACTATTATTTAACCAGAATATACATGACATTTCTAAATCATACTTTAACTGAAGAAGGCATTAGTCTTCATGACAGCATTTTGTTTCAAAACATTTTACTGCTATTATATATGATGTTAATTTGTTACATTTTAGTCTGAACTCTGATGAATGGTACCTTATTGAATTAGTTAATTAATTACTTAAATTATTATAAGTAAAATCAATGAAAAATGAACAAGCTAAGTATTCATTAAGTTCAAGGAGGGGAATAAAAATGTCTATGTTTGTATTATATGTTGCTTTGTTTGGCTTATATATAATGTAAATAGTAATCCATCTTGACCTACCTTTGTTTGTGAAGAATTATTGGACTCTTTGAACATTCTGAATAAATCATTACTGTTTCTCAGTTGTTTAAGAAACCCTCCTTTTTTACATAAAAACAGATGACAAGTTATGTACCATATCAGTTGATACTTGAGAGATGTAGTTGTAAGAGTTATTTTTTTGGGACATCTATCTTGGAATCAATTTTTCGTTTCTTCTTTCTAGCATCAGTCCAAGGATTTGTTTATTTTATTCTTTTAAGAGAAGGGGCCATCCATTCCATTTCTTCTGGGATAGACACTATGTTGTTGTTTTGCTGAATATAGTAGCTTCTTCCAAGTCATTAAAGGTTCTCATCTCATTGGCAAAAAGTATTTTTATCTTGGCTGGAAAGGCCAGCTGTGAATTAATGTTGTTTTGTTTCAACAGTTTTATTACTGGCCAGACTTTTTTCCTTTTTTCTAGTATTCTGGAAGAATAATCATTGTCAAACCTTGTCAGGCTTTGATTGTATTTTAAGGGTGATTTTCTCCAAGCAGATTTTAATATTAGTTCCTTGTCCAGAAATGAAAAACATTTTATAACTATGGATCTAGGTGGAGTATTTGCTGAGTTAGAAGCAGGTTTCCTCAGTGCTCTATGTGCCCTTTCAATTCCAAATGAAAGTCCCTCTTTCAAGTCTAAAAATTCAGGAATCCAGGTTGTTAAGAATTAAATAATGTCTTCTCTTTCAGTGTTTTCAAGCAGACCAAAGATCCTTATGTTGTTTCTCCTTTCCCTGTTTTCTAAGTCATCTATTTTGTTAAGCAGCCATGTATTCTGTTTAAGCAGAAATTCTTTTTGAAATTCTTCCTCTTTGAGTCTCCCTTCATTGTCATGTAGAGAAGTCTCTATATTTGTTATTTTTGTATGGTGTTGCTGTAATAGTTTTCTAAGAGTATCAGTCTGTTTTTGACAATTTCATTTGAGGTTTTCTAAGTAATTTTTAAAGCCATCCATCTTCAAAGATAGTTTCTGTAAGGTATATGTCATCAATTGCAGTTCATTTTTCAAAGCAGCATCTAGATGAGAATTCCTTGAGTTGTTCATATTCAGTGACTCAATACATCTCCAAATTACTTGACAAGAAAACTTTTGTATATCTCCACCAAAATTTATAATTATGTAGTTTATCTATAGGTTTCTGATGTTTTAAACTTGAAAATAATAAGATTTTCTTATATTATTATACTAGTCTATGGAGCTCTCAAAATTCACTGCTCTCAGTTGGCCATCTAGGCTCCACCCCTTGGTGTGTGTGCGTTTCTGATGGGTGTCATCATCCATGGTTACAAGGTGTAGCAAACATCCCCCAGTAAATGGCCATGTGGGATGCCCCCCCCCCCAGCAAACATCTGGTACAGCTGAGATGCATGCCAGATATGGCAGGCATGATAACTGCTAGGGCTGCTAGCACACACATTCAGGATAATCCCCTGGGCATTGCACACAACCTGGAAGTTGATGAAGTGGTACCACTTGTGGTTGACATAGATTCTACCATCCTCACTGGGTGGTACCTTGATCTGGACATGAGTGCAATCTATGGCACCCGGTACTTCAGGGTAAAGTGCTATACAGCAGAAGTGCTGCATATTGCTTATCCTTGCCTCAGTGGTGAAGGGAAAAAAAAAGTACTCACTGGCCTGTGGTAGCATGGGATCCAGGGACTGGTGTAGTACCCTGGATGCAGATGCCTGTGAGACCCCCATCATATCCACAGTTGGTCTTTGAAAAGTACCTGTAGCTAGTATTCTATGGGCTACATATACCTTTATTTCCACTGAGATGTGTTCCCCTCTGCTGGCTCTGGTTCTGAGTTGAGGGTGGCAGAGCTCAGTGTGTTCTTGTAGTATGTCCCTGCCCACCCTGTAGTGCTCTACAGTCTCCAGCTAATGCAGCTCCTGGAAGGTTATCCTGGGCCTGAACACTCTTCTCTTTCTCTGTCTAGGCTTACTGTCAGCAGCAGAAGCAACACTGACTTCAACATCTAGCACACACATTTGGACTGCGCAGTGATGCAGCGGTTAGAATTGTTGCCTCACAGAAAGAGGGTGTCTGGTTCAATTCTCAGCTGGGGTGCCTTCTGTGTGGAGTTTGCATGTCCTCCTTGTGTTTGTGTGGGTTTCTTCTGGGTGCTCTGGTTTTCTCCCACGTCACAAAGTCATGCGTCTGGAGCTTTTCTCCCCAGGCATCCAGTGAAAATTGGCTTGTTCCAAGTCAGAATTCCTCGGTAAACAAATTTTAAATAAATAAATACTAAATAAATAAACATACAGATGTAGCAGAGTTGCAGCAACCCCTAGCATTATCTCAGTTAAGATTCCTAAGTCTGTACTCCAATGGTGCAAACTATTGGAGGAACTCAGAATGTAGGGTGTGTGCATACTTTATACAGCTCTGCAGTAGGTGCATGAATGTATGATTGGCTAACTGTGATGCATTCCACCTGCCTATATACAATTAACATAATTTAATGGCCCTATTTCAGTGTGCAAGGCTGTGCATAGTTCTGTGGCACACAGCATAGCTTAAACAAGTCAAAATTTCTAATTGAATACATCCGGCCTTCAGATATGCTCAGCAAGGCAGCGTGCCACACAAACACATGCAGCAAAGGTTAAAAGAGCTTAGAGGTCAGTGGGCACATACCACCTGATGTCAGCTACATCCTCTGTAAACATCAACATTGGTCTACGTGCCTACAAGAAGGGGATATGAGGACACAATTACTCCTTTCTGCTATTCAGTAACTCCACTCATATGCATACATATACATGCTCACAGCCTGGAAACTACACACTTCATAGCTCTATCACTTTAGCAACAGCTGCAATGCATCATTGTAGGGACCTCACACGAGGTCCTGTAATGAGATCCCTACCAAATCCAGATTGTTTAAAATACAGATGCCCGAAATCCCGAGCTGACATGACCGAAAGAAAACAATAAATACCGAAGAATTGCAATACCGAAGCTTGGAATATCACCGGCCCACAAGCTTGAAAACAGGATCCTGATGACTGCAACCAACACACATGTACCACAGACAAGTTCCGCTGTAAAATAAGCATAAAAACCCTGTGAACTTGGAAGAAAAGTACATTACTATGTACAGTAACTTGATGGCATACACACCTAATAAGTCCTTGTGACATCTCATAACAACCAGTACAATGAATAACAACATTCAAATCAATTAACCCCAAGTAAGTGCAATAGGCACCCAGTGTCTCCTGATACAATGATAGCAACAGTATTACATCTTTAATAACCTTGCAATAGCTCTAACCAACTTCAGACATGTGTAAGCACTTTGATTATCCAGAATTTGAAACTGATTGTGTCTCTGTACAAGTTTCTTACGTTTAGGGGAAGGAGGGCAACCTGCGATTAATCTTTCCCACAATCTGTCCACATGATTCTGTTCTTTAGCCAAAGCACCCATATGCACAGACAGAGGTTGTTCGACATCCAATCAAACACTTAAATCAGCGATGCCATGCTTCAACTGAGTTCTGTGTCAGCAGAAAAAACAGGCGGTTTAACTCCCTAACATTCCAAAAAGGAATATGGAATAACAGCGGAAACCTGGTAACTGCAGTTGAATGTGTGGAAAACTTCCTTAACCTCCCCAATATGTACCAGTCTGCAAAGTATTGTACAATCACCCTCCCATCATGCGGGAATGTCTCCTTTAAGAGGCTGAAAGTTGGAATGATGTCTGATTCACTTAGAAATGCTACGGCAAGCAAGGATTTCACCGCCAATTGGAAGGCGTGATTTGAATTATACAGTTTACCTAAGCCTGCTTGCTGCACCTTCCTCCACACATTCTGACTAAAGTGAAACATGCAGCCCTTCGCTTTGATGTCAGCAAAGTTTAACCTAATACTCTTCAGAGCTGCTACTTCAAAATCACATAGTATAAACTGCAAACTTAGTTGAAACTCATGCACATACATCAGATAAAGCACACAATGCCACATCATGTTATATGCTCTGAATGACTTTTTAGACATTAAGCAGTACATTAACGGTACACATTTACTATAACCGCCGTACTTTACCATACCATGCGTACTATACAGTTGCCTGCATAGGACACCTTTGCAGAAATATGTACTGCCCATCAACCAAATTGTGGCTACACTTAGGTCATGGAGGTTGTTGACTGTACTGAAGACCACTGCAGTAAGCTGGGAAGTGGGGTCCACCATACGCTGTTCAATAAGCACTCCACTTTGGAATGGAAACATATACATCTCCAGGGTCTCTAATGTAAGGTCAGGGATGCGTGTTTCATTGACATATTTACTTCTTACCCTTCTAATTTGCTGTAGCAGAGCTTTCTTATTCAGCAAACTGGGCACACAATCCAGGGATATGGATGCCATCACATCCTCCACGAGCATGCAAGGTGTATCACCAGACATTGACACTTTCTCCTTTAGTGCACCGCAAGCTGTATATTTTTCCGTCTCGAATGAGTCTCCTACATGGCTGTGTGGGATACTCTTTATGAGTTCCTCATCTTTGAGATAACGAGAGTGTAACTGTCTTACCTTTACATTTACCACCCTGTTTTAATTTACAGCACCAGTATCGTCGGGTATGAGATTTCTTTTCCAGGTGATACACATAGCCGTCAATGACCAGTACCTCTTTACATTTCTGAGATTGTAGCCTGCTATACAGTTTCCCGATTTCCCCAACTACACTACAACCTGTTGTAGTGTAACTTCACCTTTTATAGCTTCCTGCTCATGTCTACAGGTTACGGAACTGTATAGCTACCATCTGACCACATCGGTATTCTGAGCTTCGGTATTATGCAGCATCGGTAATGTAGTCTTTTGATCATGTCTGCTCGGGATTTCGGGCGTCAGTATTTTAAACATTTGGGATTTGGTAGGATCCCCCTGTAACACATTTCTGTCAAATCATATTAAATTTATTTTTTTATGAAGTAAGTTTGCACACTGCAACGAACAGCACAAACATGCCAAGATTATTAAAAAAATTGTCATTTCACTTACGTACTTTACTATTTCTGACATTTTCTGACATGCAAGATAATACTTTTGCTCATATACGTATGTGGCATTACATTTTCAGGAGATTTATGTCCAAATATCTGCAGTTTTACACCCCCTTTTGTCTGTCTACACTTCTGTAAATGGAATTTTTCCCCATGCACTACGGACACTGACATGGGGTCTGAACAAATGCCTTTCTGCTTGTTAGATCACTCTACTTGCCTCATTTGCATGAGATGCACCTGCTTATGAGCCAATCTGCATGCCATGGAAGGTTCTGTGTTTGCTCAGGCGTGCACACCGCTAAGTAGTGCTTACTGAATCGAAAAATGTTCGCGCTCGTGTAAGCATCGTGGTACAATGCCTACATAAAAAAATCATGTAGATTTTTTTAAATTCCCCCTGATATCTATATTGTGAATTTGGAAAATCAAAAGAAATGAAAATGCATATGAAAAGATGCAATTTATCACAATATGTAGTAACCAACTTACAGTCATTATGTACAACCAACATTTTTATCCAATATAACAGTACAGTTTAGGTCGTCCACCTCATAGCAGTAAATAATGCACATATAACCCAGTGTAATTAGCAAGTTTTATTGATAGCGTATACCCCAAAAATTGAAATTAAATACATAACATCCCCATCCCCATACTATGAACATTAATTGTATCTTGGCTCCTACAAAACATTATAAAGAGACCTACTTTCTGTTAATACTGGTGCACTGAGTGTCTCTGATGAGCAGATCTCCTGATAAGTCTGGGATGAAACAAGTGCACTCCCACTGTGTATAGTACCTGGAGGCGAACACCTTCAGCTGGCAAGCTATTATGGTACATTACACAGAATAGTGGACCTCACTTAAAGTAATGCCTACAGCCTCAGTCTCCCATCCTTTCCAACCCCAGCACTATAATATTCTGTTTATAACAGCTACTGGCTGCTCTCACATACCTTTAACTCATTTTACCTTCATGGCTGAACCCTGTGCCCAATAGGTGAGATAATCTCTTCCTTGCTTTTTCCCAGTTTATGTTTCTTGCTTCTTTAGCCATAACATATACTTGTTAACTTTATTTTTCTCTTCCATTTGACCAGGATAAGTCCTCTATTATTCAAACTACAAAGTCTGTCATAATAATTAAGGACTTTTTTAGATGTTAATGCAACCCAAATTATTTCCCAATGTTCCTATAAATGAACAATGCCACTAGCATTTGGCCTTTTACATCCTCTGGTAGCACTATACAATCATGTTGAATAAACTCATATGCCCTTCACCTGCTTTTCTTTCCTTTCCCTCTTATTCAAGAAAACCCTGAACCACGGGGCTAACTTCTCCAGCACAAAAAAAAAAAAACACTGAAAGGGAGGGTGCCTGTATCATAGCAGCAGGTTAACCTACAAGCTCCATGAATTAGACTGCTATACATTTATTTTCTATAGATTAACACACTTAATGTGGAACCTCTTTTTACTGACAATATATTAATTCATAACTCTGATGACATGTCTGATGACTTGTTATCAGCACTTGGCTGTCTGTCTTAGCCTAGTCACCCAACCAAGCTGTCTGTCTTAGCCTAGTCACCAACTAAAATTTGCCATGTGGGTGGTCTGGAGACCAGTACTCTTCAAGTGGTGTTAGAAGGCAAACTTAATAATCTAGTGCTATTTATGAATAGGATCTTCACAATACTACTGAACTGAAGCATCTGCTCACGCGAAACAAGCAAAGTATTTAATCTTGTAGCAAAGTTGGCATTTGTGCTGCAGATGGCTCAGAAAAAAGGTTGCCCAGCATGATTTTTATATAATTAATCTACTACTTAAAGTGGATAATCTGGGAAACTGCATGAGGTAGAATAACTTGCAGCTAGTAGGCATAAAAAAAGTAGAACCCACTAATGTTACAGCTTTCTTCCAAGAACAACTTCATAAAGCATTTAACATCCCTGGTCTAATAGTGGTAGAATGAACCCTTAGGGTACTGAGAGGTTCTGCTTTACCCAGCTGTTTGCCTAGCTATATCATTTTCAAATTATTAAACTACTATAACAAACAATGACAAACAAAGCTTGCTGCAAAAAATAAAATAATTTCTATTCTTAACTCAGATGCTTTCAACACATCTGTAAACAGTTTTAGCAGAAAATGAGGGAATGTTCCAGTGTTACAAAAATATGATGTAGAAATAATGCTGAGATTTTTTAAAATATCATATAGTGATGGCTATTTAGTGCCAGAATAACAGTAAAGCTTTTGATTCACCAGAGATTGCCCTAACATTTCTATATTGCATCAGAGATTGGTTTGCCAAACATATCCAACAATCAAGCCCTGCAAAACACAACACTGTCCTCACTCAGTCTTTCAAAAGTCAGGAAATAGTACTGACAGGACTGTGGAAGTGTTGTGGTAATCTCAAGGAACCCAAATCAAGTGTTACAAGTTAGTGGTAATTTTCAAAGAACTAGATCACCACAACACACTCCCATTAGCATCTGATCTGAGAAAGGACCCATGGCACTAGTTAACATGTAGATATTTGCAAATACTTCAAAGCCCTATAGAGGGCCAAAATTAACTCAGAGATGGAATCACAGGAATATAATTTAGATGGAATAAAAGTACTATGAATAAGAGACAGCAGAGAAGATACTCCAACAATCCACCCATAATTCTACTGGGCTCAAACCAAAGACCACCTTCAGTAAGTAGGGCAAACAATCATGGGGTAGATGGCAACAGTCAGAAATGTCAAATATATGTATGTGAGCAGGTACAATAACTCTATCTCAACACTTCTTTGTAAAATGGAGGCTGTAATGTAGTAAGCTTAATTCGTTGGCACATTTACCTTCAAAACAAACATACATGTATAGGCTTAACATAATGACATCATCATTTGGCTCAGTTTTGTGTGTTTATCATTACTTACTACAACATATCAAATATCTATATGGCTTCTGTTCTAATTTTAAAGGTTTGTAGCCGGAAATATAAAATTAAAAAGAATGCTGTTCTAAAGATTTTTAGAAGTACTCCTCCAGAAGAAATAACAATTGCTAGGCAGCTTCACCTTTATGGGAGGTTTTGTAGATAATGTTTTAACTAAATGGCAACTAAGGTTAAATGCTGCTGAATATCCAGGGTTAAATGATGCTATTAGCATCAAACCAGAATAAAGGTTTAGGGCTTGTAAATTATGACACTAAAACCTTCTAGTTTAGTTTTCTTTCGTTTTGTTATTTAACTGCTCTAAAGTCACCAAGTTTTCTTAGGTTTACATTATTTAACTGTATAAATTACAAATTTTAAAGTAGTTAGAACACTAATTTGTATTTTTGTATTACATAGGTTTACATTTCCACAGCTTTTTAAATTCAAAAGTTTCCTATATGAAATGTTTATGACTGTTCTTTTAAAACTTAATTGCTTGGGTCATATGATTTTATCAACTGTATAAAATGAGAATTTTTACAACAGTTTTTTGTTCTGATGAAGTCATTGTGATGAAAGTGCTTATCCTTTTATGTTACTTTCTGTGTTTTTTAATAAATACTGTTTATGCAATTTTCGGGGACTAGTTACTGGCAACACTAGCAGCTTTTTGTTTTATGGTCGTTGCGCTGCTTTTGGCACCATCTCCTTTTTTCTTAGTGTTTTGGGTGCATTGGTTGCCTACTAGACTCGTTTCTACAACATGGACATCAACAAGCTTTCACCAGTGTTTGAGGAGGAAATAGACTCTCCTACCTTTCCTTGTGGTCAACAAACTGGTGTTAATAGCGATAATTTGTTTCAACTAATTTTATCCTTAACAGAAAAGGTCACTGAGCTGCAGGTTGCAGTTCAACAACTACAAAACAACAATACTGCAGGTATGAACATTTTCGCGATGAACCTGGGGAATCCTAAGGAGGTTACACATCCTGTTTCTCGAGGTATGGCAGCAACTGGGACTGTGCTACGCGTTAAGGAAAATATGTTACAGGGAGCTGGCGCTTGTGGAGCAAATAACAAGGAAACTGTACTACAAGGAGCTGGCGTCTGTGGAACAAACAATATGGAAAATCGAACAGACATGAACGGTATCAACAGTTCTGAAACTAGAACTGACACCAGTAATTTTATTCCTACACTCGACCGCTTGAAGGACTGGTCCAGAAGGGAGCATTCATTTTTTGGATCCAACAACAATTATAAGGACAAAAACAACATGGACAGTAGGTTAGTGGCTCTGGAAATGAAAATGCATAAAATTAGAGCATTACAATGTGATAATTTGTATTTAAGGGAATGTATTAATAACAAACGGGTCCCTAAGGGCCTTTGCATGTTTAAATTTCCGAATGGGTTAAAAAAGGGTGACCCAGAGTGTGAAGAGCTCACTCAAATGTTTGATCGTCATGGGCTTGAATTGATTGAATTTATTGTGAATATTAATAATAAAGAGATTTGTGATTTTTTAAAAGAAGTGGATGAAATTAACAGGGCTGTGCTGGATGATGTACATTTTTATCAGTATTCTTTTAGGTATAATATTATTTTCGATAAAGTAGAGAATGAACTAAATAGTAATATTTTTAGGAAAAAGAAGAAACTATCTAGGGATGAATTTGAGTATAAAAATGGTTTGGCTTACCCTTTTCCCAAAGCCTATTTAGGGTGGACTTGAACAAAGGTAATACTACAACCTTATCACAACCCATCCATGATAATATGAATTTCAACAGGTTTAACAGTGATGGGAATGAATATGATATTGAATTTCCACCACTAAGAAGATCCGAAAGAATTTTCAACAGAAACCAGGGTAGACAGGAAACTGATTTTTTAGGATCCCGGGGGGAAGGGGGAGCGAGATCCAAATATAGAAATCCCTCCTACAGGAGAAAGAACAGTTATCAGTAGTTTATGGCAATAATAATAAAAACAATCAAGATGTGAACAATGATGATGGAATCAGTGTATCTGACAACACTGTTTTTTTGTATAAAGGTTTTAAGATTTTTAATTATGCTGAATTTCCTATTTGTAAGGATCTTTTTCATTTACTAATGAAGGGAATGAAATTTGTGCCTTCTAACAGAGATGAAATTAGTAAAATTTTAACTGATTTTAAGATTTTTGTCAGGAAAATGAATTTAAAATGTTTAAACAGAGATAAAGTAAATATTGACAATAGAAGGAATTCCGTCATATACAAAAAAAGTTGTTGGAACTCCCCCCTTATACCCCTATTACATTCTTTTGAAAAAGTTACTGAGCAAGAGATCTTTAAAACCCTACGAACACATATTTATAGGAAAAATAATTTGACGCTGGCAGAGAAAAAGTTATTGTTTGAGTTAAGGGATAACCTGAATGTTAGATTCATGAAACCGGACAAGGGTGGGGGTATGGCTATTGTAAACATGGTTGATTACAAAAACAAAATAACCAATATTTTGAATGATAACGCAAAATATGAGATTGTCTCTAGGAATGAAATTCACATAAGCTATAGAAAGATAAAATTTTTTTGGAGGACTCCTTAATGCAAGGTGTCATAAACGAAGAGGTTTTTAACTTTCTGCATGTGGAGCATCCTGTTATACCTATTTGTTTTGGTATTCCCAAAACTCACAAAAACTTAAAAGATCCACCATACAGGCTTATCATCTCAGGGCACAACAGTATCACTTATTCCCTTGGGGTCTTTATTGATCGAATGGTTAAACATGCTTTGACCCCATTAGAGTATGTACTTGTGGATTCTTGGGATTTCTTAAGGAGAATCAAGAATGAATTTTTCAATGAGGACATTTATTTTTCTACTATTGACGTAGTGGATCTTTTCACCTCTATTCCCCATGAGGTAGGATTACAATTTTTCAACGAAGTCCTAGTAAGTAGTACAAACCTGAGTGGTAGTTTGATTAACTTTATCACAGAATTAATGGAACTAGTGTTGAAAAACAATTTTTTTACTTTCGAGGGGGAATTTTACAAACAGGTTCGAGGAGTTGCTATGGGCAATAGTTGTGCTCCCATTTTTGCTAATTTAGTTTTATATGGGTGGGAGAACCAGTTTATTTTTACTTCTAGTTACAAAAATGAATGGCACCTTTATTTAAGGTTTTTAGATGACCTATTTATTTTGTGGAAGAGGGACACATTCTTTGAACAATTTCTCCATTATATGAACACCATATGCGACTATTTTAAATTCACTGGAAATGGTAATAGTAAAGAAATTAATTTTCTTGATGTAAAAATATTCAAGGATGCTACCAACCACTTATTTCAATCCAAGGTTTATAGGAAATCCACCTTTTCTAACGATTATCTTGAATTCTCAAGCAACCACCCCCTTCACATCAAGAGGAACATAGTTAAGGGGCAAATGGTTAGGGTTGTAAGGATGTGTTCCAACAGGACCCTGGCAGAGGCAGAAACCAAAACAGTTATGGACATGTTTTTGCATCGACGATATCCATCAGATTTTGTAGAGAATATTAGGGACCAAGTGATGAATGATTGGAATGGTAGATATAAACCATTACTAGGGGCTGGGGTAGAACCAATAAATGTCAATCAAAGCGATCAAAATGATTTTTCCCAAGCCGTGGTTATTACATATGGTGAAACATCTAATGAGGTAAAAAAGATTATCCAAAACAACTGGGCAATGTTGAAGGAAAACAGTGACCTTTTCAAAGTAATAGGCCGAGAACCCATATTCACCTATAGGGTTGGTAGTAATTTGAAGAATATTTTGGAAAACAAACCTAATGTAAATAATAGGAAAAAAGGTACCCGCAAATGTGGTTGTTGCGATTATTGTGGTTATATTAATGAAAATTTCAAGCTTAGTTTAGGCCCTTATGACATTGAAGTTAATTTTGTATTTGGTTCATGTGTCACTTCAGGTGTTGTTTATCTTGCTAGTTGTAATTCCTGCCCTTGTTACTACATTGGCAAGACGGAAAGAAAATTAAACCGTAGGATATACGAACATTGCTATTGTATTAATAGGAAGGACGAAAAAAATGCTCTATTTAAACATATTCAAGAGAATCCACTTCATAGTTTTAAGTTTGGTATACTGGAAGTTGTACAGGTGGATTTCAGAGGAGGGGATTGGAAAAATAAATTATTGAGGGCTGAAACTAAATGGCAACTAAGGTTAAATGCTGCTGAATATCCAGGGTTAAATGATGCTATTAGCATCAAACCAGAATTAAGGTTTAGGGCTTGTAAATTATGACACCAAAACCTTCTAGTTTAGTTTTCTTTCTTTTTGTTATTTAACTGCTCTAAAGTCACCAAATTTTCTTAGGTTTACATTATTTAACTGTATAAATTACAAATTTTAAAGTAGTTAGAACACTAATTTGTATTTTTGTATTACATAGGTTTACATTTCCACAGCTTTTTAAATTCAAAAGTTTCCTATATGAAATGTTTATGACTGTTCTTTTAAAACTTAATTGCTTGGGTCATATGATTTTATCAACTGTATAAAATGAGAATTTTTACAACAGTTTTTTGTTCTGATGAAGTCATTGTGACGAAAGCGCTTATCCTTTTATGTTACTTTCTGTGTTTTTTAATAAATACTGTTTATGCAATTTTCGGGGACTAGTTATTGGCAACAATAGCAGCTTTTTGTTTAATGTTTTAGCACATGTTTCTAAAATATGAATTGCAATTTTAGTAATGCAAATTTGAGGTGTGGTGCCTTATTGGAAAAAGACAAAGATCAAATGTCAAGGTGGATGTTACTAAAAATCATGACACCGATAAGTATGCTTTTTCTTGAGAATATTTATAGCCCACACTAAGATGATAAATTCTTTATTGCTCCATTCTTCATCACATTAATAAAATGTAGCTAAGAACAATTGCCTACCATTGTAGGAGGGTATTTTACTGTATTCAGAGATCCTAATAGTGACAAATCAAACCAGAGAAGTGAGCAACATTAAGAAGTCCAGAAAATTATAAACAGTCAGGCTAGTTGTTTTCTACATTGTGATCCTTGGGAAATATTAGGAGAAAATTAATCCTCCAGGAAATATGCCCACCTTATATGGTAGGAGTCATTAAAGTTTCATTTAATATCGCTCTGCAAAGTGGAAAACATATACTAAACAATGCATACAATAACATTCACTCATTATATAACAGGAAAAAAACACTATTAGAGAAGTTTAAAGGCAATAAGTTTAGGAATCCCTCCATATTTTGAGAATATAAATTGAAAAACATGACATTAATTGAAGCATTGGTAAAGAAAACCTCTTTACACTTATAAACAGCTGAGCTGTAGTCATGAGCTATGGGAGATAAGCTAGACTGAAAAAAGAAAGATAATCAAACTCTACTACACCAAATTATGTACAAAGTATAATCAATGACATTGCTAAAGATATTAATGTTGCACTCAAAGTTTTACTAAATCCTTTACTCAGAAAACAAGATTCCCTATGTATTAAGCAGTAAACAATGTGTGTTATTCTTGACATCTTTAAATCTAGCAACACTCAAAGTACAGGTCATGTCCCAATTATTTATGCCAGTAGGAAGCTCAGAGATTGCCCAGGCTACAACAATTTATCCCATGGGAATGGCCCCAGTGTTAAATGTATACCAACAGACTCAAAGTTTAACCTCGTCTGGTTGCCCCGTGATTAAATGTACTTAAAATAAATGTGTGCAACAGGCATTTCCCCATACATCCTTTAAGGAATTTTGCATAACTGCAATACCTAAGCCAGGAAAATACTCTATGTTCATAGCTAATTACAGCCCAAATTTCCCTGATAAATATGGAAGCAAAGCTATATGCTAATATTTGGGATGCAAGATTACAATTTGTCTTACTATATGTGACTCATTCCTTATAGTCAGGTTTCATTAAAGAGTATTCTAGTATAAATCACATTTGACTACTTATTTATTATTTTCACTCAGAGAAATATAACCCTTGCTGTTTAGTTAGTTGTGCTTGATTTTAGAAAACAATATGTAGCCAGGTCTAAAACACATGAGCTGTCCTTCACTGGTAGTATGAGACATTCATGCCCTTTACCAGCAGCCTTCAGCTAGAATGCTAATAGGTATGTCAATCTCCACATCATTCATCCATTGGAAGGTATAAGACAATGGTGCTCTTTCTACATTGCGTTGCTCCTCTTCACTATAGAACCATGGAAAAAATGATCTGGACCAACACGCATCAAAAAGATGGAATTCACATGCCTAGCAACAAAAGTTCACATTTACTGATGGCTGCCAGATATTAACTTGCAACCCTTGACATGATCTCCCAAATATTAATAATCTCTTGGATACATTTTTTTCTCTCTACTAGTCTAGATTAGAAAGCAAATAGTTCTGCTACCAATAAATCAAACTGCTAGACACCTTGCTGACTTAACTACTAAACTTTTCCATTTCCATTTAACACATACGCCTCATTTTATTTACATATCATGCTCAATTTAAATGTTAGTAATAAGAATAGAAAATGTAAAGTGACAATGAAAAAATGCATATATTAAAATCCTTATTGGGAGGAAGCACCATTTATCTATTTAGGGAAAACCTTAAGCAATTAAAATAATTATTATTCCTCAAATTGTGTATATTTTAATAAATAACTTCAGCTCATAGAATCATAAATGATTAGTTAAAATTAAAAAAACTGAATATTATCCTGGAAGCACACAGGAATAAAGCCCAGACAATGACCCATGTGATCTGGACTTGATTAGCACCTTCAGTGCTTGAAGGTGTGGCAGGGGATAATGGGAATTCTCACCTTGGGCAGGCAGATTACAGCTGTTCTACACCTCTGTTTTAGACATGATCCCTGCTGAAGGGTAGAGACAGAGTCATACTTAAGGGGGGCTGGTACAGGGACAATGTCAGTATGACCAACTAAGCCAATGATGATAACCCTTAGCAGCCATACACATGGGAGGATATCATCAATATTGTGATACAGGTGCCCAGACCATCATAAAAAAGAGTGATTAGGGCCATTCATGCAAACTACTTTCTGAACAGGGCTGCACTCCACAAAGCTTGCCTGATAACTACCCTTCTGGAGGACACAACTTATGGGACCCCTTATGAAAAAATGATTCTCACCCCTAAGGGAAAAATGGGCTTAATTTCTATGGAAGGAATCTCAATAGTTGTCAGACAGAGGAGGAGGAGAAATTTCCCTCCTAAAGTAAGGGGCATTGGGATTCCTTGACGTGAAAAAACATGCTGTAACTTTGCAGAAATTGTTTATAGTAATAGAAAAAACATTCCCTCCAAGTAGCTTTTGAAGTTCTCTTACTAGGGGATAATTCTATCCCTTCTTCCCAGTGTAATATTGCCCAGTTCCTATCTGCTAACTGTACTTCTGTATCTTTATTTATATCTGTTACCTTATTCACCAAACTATCTAACCATCCAGCTGAGCTATCATCTGGTCAATACCATGGATTCCATCTTTACCATAATCCAACAGTTCTCTGTTTAACACAATCAGCTATCCAATTTCTGTTCTGTAGTTGTAATTCTGTCAGCTAAGATCCTGTTCAGGATACGTGTTTGCTTGCTGTTATTTATTGAAAATGTGAAACGTTGCTCGTCTTCCCTTTTTATGCAAAACATCTACCAGGTGTAAAGCTGCCATTCCATCCTTCAGTACTCACTGACATATTTTGTGAAATTCTACTCTTAACACGTGGCTCTTATTCAGTTCCAAAACAATGTTAAAAACACACTGTATGAACTCCCTGTCCTTTTCCTATTATATCTGTATGTTTGTTATTGTCTCCTATCACATCTTGATTACCTCCTCTCTATCCCCATTAAGCCCAAAAACAAACAAACAAAAAACAACTGTAGGATACCTATTGTGGAGTAGATCTCCTTATAAATTCTCCAAACCTAGTGGAGTGGCCGGTTATCCCTGGGACCAACAAGTAAAAAAAGGAAAACCTTTCTGCTCGAAGTAATCCACTATTATATTCCCGGGAGGATTTTGTAGGCAAACAGCCAACAAGGGTAGAATGTATAAATTCTCAATATTAAGTAATAAAAACACAAAGCAATTTTTCTTTGAGCTTTACATTGTCAAGTTTAATTAAGGTAATTAGCACTTTTGTCTATCAGACATCATTAGATACAATGTTTCTTAATGAAACAAAAATACATCTCAAGTTGTTTAAATCATCCTAAATAAGATAGTGTGATGGATAACAGCCCATATGATTTGGTGTAATGCTCTGTTTCTTGTTTAGGTAGTAGTTGGGCCAGCTGATTAGAGAGGAGGCCAAGTCCCTAATTAGAGTATGAGTCATAGATTGGATAATAGTCCGACCAGCTGAAAATAGACTGACCATACTGAAATGACTCATGGTACTTCCCCCATCAAACAGTGACCTCACCCACTCCCCTCCTATCAGTAGCTGTAGCTGACATACAGTCACACAGCACCACCCAGTCACATGCCTCAACTAGTCATGATAACACTTAAAGCACTCTGTTTGTACAACAGGATCCAGGAGAGCAACAACAAAAAGATATTGGCAGGAAATAATGAATTCCACAAATGGACATGGATCCATTCTCCACTGTAACCCCCATTTCCATTGTGACACTGGCTGCGAAGTTCAGAAACTCTGTGAACATCTGATTACTGGGCTCAGCACCTCTAATAGGTTCTCCTCCCAAACATTTAGACGTTGACTCAAATTCAAGAAAGAAGAAACAGGTTCTGTGTTTTTTTTTTTTTTACATTTTGACCTGAGCACAACCCTCTGTGTTTAAGACTGGATCCCCTATAGGCAGAGCCCTGGTGACCTAGGTATCAGGTCAGGTAACCAGAAGACTGTCACAATAAAATGAAAGATTGATGACCACAATTGTACACTGGCTACTCAAAATAAGATGAAAATAAAACCGTACTCATGCGATTAACTTAAGCAGCTGACACTGGAATGATTATTGCTTAGATTTTAAAAAGATCCTCACTTATCACATGGATGATAAACTTTCACTTTGGCTTTCCATTGTACGTATATTGTTTTCTCTGCAAATAGAGCTTGATTTATAAATGTTTTATTGTCAATTTTTTTCTCTGCAAATAGGGCATGATTTGTAGATATTTTAATACAAGTTACAAATGAAGATTACTTTCACTTTAGTCCTAATTTTTCAAGAGTATTTCCATTCCTGGGATTTTACACTTCAATAAAGTGACTGTAACCTGTCACTCATGCTGATGTGAAACTAGAATAAATAGCTAAAGCAAGCACCTTACAAGTGATTCAATCATTTCTGCTGGGGATTTTTTGAGTCTTTTCCGTTACAGATATCACAATACACCATAGCATGAGGATGGCAAAAGTCAAGGGCATGCTTTTTTAATCTGCTGGTGGTCCCCCACAAAAAAAAAATCTGACTTGAAATCACCAATCAACCAAAAAAAATTATTAGAAAAGTGGGGCAAACTTTTTCATTCATTTCTGGACTCATAATGGCTAATTCTGTATATGTTACCATCCAGTGTTCATATCATTACGCAAAGTTTATTTCAAAGTTGTTTATTCAGTACAGGAACAGTCAATCAGGTTTTTCAGTGTTTCAGAGATAAATCTAACCAACCACACAAGTGGAAAATGAAAAGGTCTGCTGAACTGCACTGGCAATGCTGTCTTATGAGTGATGGTACTCACTCACTGCAGCTTTTACCTTGATGGCTATTTTTTTTTAAGTTTTGATTTTTTGGACTGTTATATGTTTCCTTTCTACCACCCGAGTTCTGATAATCTGAAGAAGATTTGCTTCAGAAGCTACTTTATTCTTACTTTTCCAAGAGTTTTACTACTACATGTGAAATGTAGTACCAGCTCATGCTAACCCATTTGAAAAGCGGACTCCCTGTGAAGGACCACACTGGCAGCAACTCCATTATAACGACACATGAATACTGGATGAATCTTTCATTTAGTTAACTCCAGCAGCATAAAATCTAGCATCCTTATTTTATTCAAATCACTTTAATTTCAAATATTTGTCATACAGATAGATAACACCAGATGCCTTGTAAAAGTGGGCACCGTAGATTTACTGTCCATGTTGACTATTACACACGTTGCTTCCATGAACCTATAAAAATAAAGGATTTTTCTAGAGCTAGAAGTTATCTGTACAAAAGACTTTAAAATATAAACTTTTTTTTCATAATATTATTTATAATATCATTGTGAATCATTCATTTTATTTAACAAGGAGCTTGAGGTGAATAACAGCATAAACAATCTATGAGTCATACTCTGATTAGGGACTTGGCTTGATTATTAGCCAATCTGTGATTTATATTCTGATTAGTGCCTTGCCCTCCTCTCCAATCTATTAGCCAATCAGGAACCATAAATGTACACCCAATAATACTGGCTGTTCTACACTGAACTCCCTTATTTATGATTATTTAAACAACTCAAAATGTGATTTTTTTTCATTAGGTAACATTACATGCGATAAAGTCTGAATAAATTGCTCATTGCCTTGAATAAACTGGACAATGTAAAACTAAAAGACTAGTACTACTTGAAACTTGATCTTCAGAATGTATACCTATAGGAATATGACAGTGGATTACATTAAGCCCACAAAAGGTAAACAACACTATCCCAAATCATTTTGGTTACACTGACCAAACCTCATCTGACTTTCTTACCTGCCACACAATCTTTACAGTGGGTGTTACAGTGGTGCAGTGGATAGATAGTATTCTTGTCTCACAGCAAGAGGATCCCTAGTTCAATTCTCAACTGGGGTGCCTTCTGTGCAGATTCTGCATGTCTTCCCTGTGTCTGCATGGGTTTCCTCTGGGTGGTCTGGTTTCCTCCTGCATTCCAAAAACATGCAGCAGGTGGACTGATCACTCTAAACTGACTGTAGCTGTGAGTGTGTTTGTGAGTGTGTGCCATGGAAGAACAACTGCAACAGGGGTAGCCAACTAGTGGTATAAACCTTGGCTCTAGACAATGGTCACTCTTAAAGTGACACACCAACCCCATGTGTAAAAAAATGGAAAAAAGGGGTAGTGGGTGGGTGGATGGACACAATTTTTACACCACCCCAGCTTAATGCTGACTTAACTAAGATACCTGTCTCCTTTTTCCCCTTTTGCAGAAGCCATCCTAAGCTGAGAATAATACTCTATAAATTTATAGATTCATAGAGAGCTATTAGTCCAGGAGGTCACTGAAGAGCCTTACTCAATTTTCCAGTTACCACAGAACATAGCACTGTCTGACTAAGTGGCCTGCTCAGATTCACACCGTTGACATGTGTAGGTGGATGGAATGAAATCCTGGACTGCAGGAAGCAGCTTATTAGCTCATTGACTAGAACTTAGTTACTCATTTTTTTTTATTTCATTTTCACTTTCTGCATAAACATCAGGCCCATTCCTTCCTCCCTAATTTCACTGCTACTCTTCCTCTTTTGATGGCATTATTATTCCCCTGCACTATAGGTTCCAATATGTAATTTCCTTCTCTTGTCACCCATTACAGCCTCTTCTGTCACTCTTCGAGTGTTCAGTTGAACAGAATCTTGAGTAGTACCCCTCATCTTACTAAGCCCCCACGTATCATGATCTATCACCAGCCATCCTCATGCAAGTAGACAACCTAATGGATGTCCCTGTCAACTCAATAACAACAAAAAAAAAACATAACCCTAATCCTCAGCTTACTAATTTTGGCTGGTTGTCTCCCATGATATAACCTCTTTAAAGCTATGCACTTGGCAGATACCTTTGCATTCTACCTACCTGAAGCAGTAAAGACCCCTATTTAAAATTATTGCTACAGTCACCATGGTTTCTTTCGTAATCCACCCCTTTCTAAATGCCTTCCTTTTCTGTCATCTACAATGTTATGAAATAATTATGTCTGCTTTTTAACCAAAGTTGTGTAACCTTAATGTAGGTATTCAGGCTATCTGTGTTAACTTGCACTAACACTTCTCTCTTGTAAGTAACTGAGGAGATGTGTTCAGTAGTCCTCATTCCCTCTTACTGGACTAACCACCATTAAGTCAAAAGGAGCATCTTATATTATTGTAGAAAAAACAGGACTATCAGGAAATCTACTTCATGTAAGTTTTCTCCTAAGCAACAATGTGGACTTGTGTAAATCCCCTGGCAACAAGCAAAATAACTTTTCAAATTTGCTACACTATGCATTTCCCTATATTGATACATCTCTATATTCCCCTTTAACTCATAACCCAGGAGAATACTACATTAGGCATAAACATGCACATTCAATAAATAAATACAAATTGAAATAAAAATACAAGAAAACAAAAACTTGCATCTACTTAAGCAGATCCCAGGTGTCACTACCTGATAAAGTTATAAAATATTAATGGCACATCAATGAATATTTTCTCATTTTAAACAATTTATGAACAAAAACAGACACTAATAAGTTCTAGGAGACAAACACTGATAAAGTTCATATGGAAACTTGGATGTCCTCATAGGCCGGTGTCCAGCTGAGTAATAATTTATTTTCAGGATACACCTGTTCCTTGAATTGTTCCCCAACTTTAACAGTCCAGAAAAGTCATGACCATTGTTCCATTACACCCACTAACTAAATCACTGGGCCATAATCAGCAACAGAACTTCATGCTGAAATTTTAAAAGATAAACACTAGCTTTAGAACCACAGGTTCATAGATTCATGGGTACTTACTAGGCTGTTGATCTGTGAGGATCTTTAGAAGACCAGCCATACATACCCATGAACTTTTTAGTCCTTAAATGTTAGGAACAAATAGTGCAGATGTAATTTGGGACACTGATGGTAAACACCTAGGATGCTCTGTAATTGCACAGTGCCATGCTGTTTCTGCTGGGGTTTTTCTCCCCTTATTTATTTGTACAAGTTTAGTTTGGTATTTTTTTGTCTTCCACAAAACATAATGGTAGTATGGACACAAAACAGAGAGAAGAAAACTGTTGTGAGGAATATGCCCCACATGCAGCACCATATTACTTGCATTGATCACTTTGGTGTCATGGCTTCCTAGTCTCGTCTGGCCATCTTAACTCATCTTATACTCATTTGTTGACAGATTTGACCTGTTATGAGTTTTGACTGTCATGACTTCAGCCACCCCCGCCTTCATCTTGGTCATGCTTACTCTTAATCACACCATCGACACTCTGGACAGTATTACCTAGGTTATCAAAGCTTCCCACAGCTCATGCCTGTGCTCCACATCTTTTAATGGTTATTTGTCTCACATCTGACCTCAGTCCAACATCTATAAGGGTAATCTACTAGGACATGACTCAGATCTTGGCTCCACATCCTTCTAAGACATTGAAGATGGAGCCAAAAAGTATGATCCAGGACTTCCGCTACATTAACAAATCCTATCAAGTCCAAATGAGACTGATGTTGATTGCTAAAACTAATATTAGGAGTATTAAATTCCATGTTTTCAGTGTGCCTTGTATTATACACAGTCCTCAAAGAATTGTATTCCTTAACAGTTTTAATAGTTCCTTAATAGTTTTTATTATGTGATGTACTTAGTATTTAGTGGAGCTTTTCTCCTCGGGCCTCTGCTGAAAATGGACATGTATCCAGCCAGACTAGCCCGGTCAACAAATGTAAAATAAATAAAATAAATAAATAACAAGTTCCTTTTAGATTTTAATAACCTCTTCAAAGACATGATACTGTATTGTGACACCTGACAAATAACATTTAAAGAGGCTGGGTAATTTATAGGCACTGTAGAACCCCCTTGACACAAATTCCAGACTGCTGGGGAAAATGAACAATCTAATGGTAGACTATAAGGCAGGAATCCTTCACCACCCTGACTTTATACCCTGTTGACAATAAACTTACCTACAGTGCCATCTGCCCTTTGAGTCACTGTTTTAGCTAGAAACTATGGCATTAGCTAAAAGATGTGATGCCTTTACACAAGGCTGCATTGGATACCCTACCTACTTATATGCCCTCTTGATATGAGAATTTATACAAGCAAATCATGCAAAACTTTACACACCCATTCTTCTAAGAATCTCACTGGATTCTGGCCTTCTGATCATCAATCGGAAATCAGAAATCAATGTTTTTTGCATTTTTAATGTGAGAATGAATTTAAATTTGTGAAGCTCACTTTCGTGCAACTTAGTTTTCACCTCCAACCTTTTGTATGTTAGTCACTTGAATAAAAAGAAGTTTCCAGAATGACATTCTCCTCCTGCTTCACTGCTGTCTCTTCATGAGTCCATAGGTGCATAGCAGATTACTAGGCTAATGGCTTAATGGCTCTTATAAGCCCAGCCAATATAACCTAATGTTACCCAATATATGGCCCCTAGGGACAAGAGAATGGCTTGGGTTTGTGCCTATACCTTGAGTTTCTTACAGCTTACCCCTGCCCATAAGGGATATCATTCATTCAATGCCATGATTGCTCCCCAGGCTAATGAAAGCAGATAACACATACATACAAAATATAGAGCACTTGATAATAGTTTTCAATCTTACTCACAAACACTGGCTAATCTACAATGTATGTACTGTACCTGTGTACTATGTATGTATTCTACCTATGTTCCACATTTCAGCTGTACACCACAAATCTATTAATTACCTTTATTTTTAAAATTAATTTTTTTTTTTGCTTGTTCTCTCCACTGTAATTGTTTATGTGCCTCATACCACTGTAAAAACATGTCTCCTGTAATGTGTGTGTATACTAATCATGTCTAAATAACTAAATGTGTCTGTAATTTTTCTTTGTGGAGCTTTTCTCCCCGGGCCTCTGCTGAAAAAAGGCCTTTTCGGCTCAGTCAGACACCCCCGGTTAACAAATGTAAAATAAATAAATAATCCTGTCTAACTTCTCATCCATCCTCCAATAGATTTATTTCAGATACTATCATATGCTAGGATATCTAATGCGGGACATAGTTTGACATGAATTTTAAAGAAGATGGAGGTACAGATTATGGGATGAACCTATAGCCTGAACTTATAGCAAACTCTCGCTCCACCTTCTTTAATATTCTAGCAAACTGTGTGGGAGCAAACTAATCAGGCAGCTATGACCACATAGGCTCAGCCTGTCTCCAGAATGCTGGAAAATGTATCTCATATATTTGGTTCCACTAGATATAATTATAAATACACACACACACACACACACACACACACACACACACACACACACACACACACACATATATACACACACACACATACACACACACACACACACAAAATGGGTTAAATACCCCTAACCAAGAAACATAAATAAAAATTATTGTGTCAAACAGCTAGAATCACTGACTTAGGAAACTTTATAATTTGTGACAGACACACTGGTACATGAGATTTCATGACTGGTCTGTCTGTGTGCTATGCCCACATTTCTATTACCATTTAGTGGTGGAATTACTCCAATAAAATATTTTATTATATTTACATTTTAAATTTCTTTTAAGCTGAATAATGAAGATTCTTGCTTTGCCTTATCTTCCACTGATGTGTTAAACTATAAGTTCAAAATAATATACCACAAGAATACAATGCAGTTATATGGGGACACAATTCAAAAAGTTACACTTAGTCGTACACCAGAAGGCTCAAATACCAAGATGCATAAACTGAACTAAACCATTAAGATTTAAGTCTCTACTATATGTGCATTTACATATTCAAAGCTATAGTTGCACAAACCACATTTCTCTTCAATGGTAGCCCTTTCCTCTGGAAGCATTTCTATATAATTGGCTGGCATTATGAGCTTTGAGATTATAGTTTAATTTTATCACATTCTCATACCTTGTTACTGTATTTCCACTTCATAATGGAGTGCACTTGTTCTAACGGTTGAATTAATTCTTAAAAAAATATTTGAGCATGTTACTCACTGTAGTAATAGGTGAGAGTGCTACCAATAAGTAGTTAAGTTCTATATTCAAAGAATACAGGCTCAGTCTCAACAAACAATCTGTATGAGTCACTTACTGCATCCAATTCCTGGCACAATGTGGTGTGTGACAGAATAAATAATATTATGTTACTTACCTATATGTTTATCACTGCCTGCATATATGGCCATGTAATCAGCCTCACAAAATTTGTCATATTCCACACTGAACTTGGAACATTCCAACAATATGTGCATTCCAGTAGGCACATTTATTGTCCATATACACCTCCTAAAATGATAAAAGTCTGTGTTAGATATTTCATTTTATTAAAGTGGTGCTTGACATGTCTAAAGAATCACATATTTACATTTTTTTTTTCTGTTTTTGCATTTCTTACCAAAGTTTAATTTTCCAGAAACTTAGAGTGTGGAAATTTTGAATAGGTAAAAGTACCATACTACTGTTCTGTGTATTGTGATGTGGACATGGAATAAGCAATGAGTCACCCCAGAGCAATGAGAGGGAAAAAAAGTGGTTATTGGTTATTGCTGAGAGTGAATTCTATTGGGCCACCTCACACTACCTAATCCTCCTAGCACTGAGGTTCACTCATGCAGTACATTATAGCAAGTAATGCAGACTCAAGAACACAACACAAGGAGTCATGTGATGCTACAATTCTGAACAACAAAAGACAGTTCAGTCATAATCAGCAGAATTTATGTAGAATAATATTATATATAAATGGACACTGCTGTTTCAAGTACAAGTGTCATATTTCATTTCTACCTTTATTTGGTATTATTTCACACCTTTTATTATTACTTCACACCTTTATTTGATAATACTTCATACCTTTAGTTGGTATCACTTCACACCTTTATTAGGTATTACTTCACACCTTTATTTAATATTACCTCACACCTTTATTTAGCATTATTTTACTCCTTTATTTGGTATTAATTCACATCTTTATTAGGTATTACATCACACCTTTATTTGGTATCACTTCACACCTTTATTTAGTATTACCTCACACCTTTATTTGGTATTACTTCACATCTTTATTAGGTATTACTTCACATCTTTATTAGGAATTACATCACACCTTTATTTGGTATTACTTCACACTTAACTTCCCTGCCACTTCCTTAAATACTGCTTGTATGACTTAAACAAGCTTTCACTGCTTTTCCAGGCATAATTCACGGGAATAGCATATAAGAGCCATCCTTTTCAGTATATGACATAGATGCTTCAGATCATCTGAGAACTTATCGATACTCCACTACTGAGTGTGGGTAATGCAGGATTTACCCACAGTTGACATGCTTTGATCATGAGAGTAAAGCCCGAGTGATTAAATAAAGCCAACCATGGGTAAAACTTATGTTAAGCACACTCTGTTGACGATTATTGCTATTATAGAATGACATTATTTAAGAAAACAAAATACCTTTTCTAAATAATGTCATTGTATAACAGGACTTTGGTGTTCTTCCACCTGCTTCTGTTAATTTGAGGCACTGATGATAAGCACTGAGAATCCTCTGTGGCTGCACAGTTCTAAGCCTTTTTAAATGTTGGCATTTACTTAAGGAATGAATAAACTAAATCTGTTACTGAGAGGTAAGAGGTAGTGACATACGATGCAGAGCTACTTGAATGGACACTCCCATTTTTATTTTTACTTTGCTCTGTATATGTTATATAGCAAAAGTCTTTTTGTGAGAAAGTTTAATTTTTGCATTTTAATTTCTCTGCTAGTAGTATGATTTTGCCATTGCTTGTTTTACAATGAGCATGTTGACAGGTTTGCCCAATCAGTGTGAACATTTTTGAATAATTAAGTAATTTTATTTTATGATACATTTTAAAGGGAAAACTATTTTTAGTCAAAGCTAAAGCATCTGTGTTGTCATTATATATCCGAATGAATAATGTTTACTTCTTGACTCCCTCACTGTGTCTGGAATGTTGCTTAGAGACATTTTTGTATTGCTCATAGGGTGTGGTGTGTACTGTGTACCTCCAAGTAGAAATAAGACTATTCCAAGGGATAATATGTCTATGACACTGTACTTGTACCTTCTGCATTTTAAATAGTTCATGACACTAAATAAAATAACCAAAGATTCCAGACAACCACAAGGCATTCTATACCTATGTCAAGAATCTAAATGGCAATGCTCAGATCTGCTCCGAGCTTCAACAGAATGGCATTAAATATACTGATCCCAAGGATATTGCCAACATCCTGGCAGATCGATTCAATGCAAACTTCACCCCCCTCTCACCCCCTAAAGGGCCAACATCAATACCGAAAGATTGCTAAATTCTGGTAATAATGGCCACACAGGTAAAAAAAGCACTCTCCAAAGCAAAGAATACAGCATCCATGGGACCAGATGACATCCCAGGCTGTGTACTACATGAACTACAAAATGAACTGGCACCTCACATAAGTGTCATGTTTAATCATAGCCTCACCTCAGGCTTTGTGCCCACTTAGTAGTGCACAGCTACATTTATCCCTCTCCACAAGAGGGGATCCACCTTGGATCCCGGGAACTACCGCCCCATCATTCTGATGAACCTGATCTGCAAGGTCATGGAACATATTATCATGGAACTTATAAACAAAGACACTGGCAACCTTCAAACACTGGACCCCATGCAGTTTGGGTTTGTGAAGGTCTGATCTTGTCTCCTGAACGTGATTGACTTCTTTGAATCAGTAACCAGGGCTGTGGACAAGGGTAAGGTGGTCCACACAGCCTATCTGGACCTCGGCAAGACCTTCGACACCATCCCCCACTCTGGAATCATAGATAAACTTACTAAGCTCGGCATTAATCCCTACATCACTTGATGGGTTGTCAACTGGCTTACTGACAGAATCCAGACTGTAAAAGTAGCCGACTGCAAATCCACCTCCAGACAAGTGACAAGTGGAGTACCTCAGGGTTCAGTCCTGGGACCACTCTTGTAGTTCTCTGAAGTACAGGCCAACACTAATGGACTCTGGCTAACAAAGTTGGCAGATGACTGCAAACTGAGAGCCATTATTGAATCCCTAAATGATGTGGATATTTTACAAAAGGGCCTTAGAGAAACAGATGCTTGGTGCCAGAGCCATGGGCTCAAGTTCAATGCCAAGAAATGTATAGTTATCCCCTTTGGGAAAAAACATGTACCCGTGAACTACCACATAGGTGGCAGTACACTAAACACCAAAAGTGTGATGAGAGACTTAGGGACACAGGTGGACAGTAGTCTCACCTTCGATAACCACATCACCACAACAGTCAGGAAATCCTTCTATGTGGGACACCTCATCACTAAGGGCTTTTCATCCAGAAAAAAGGAGGTTACTGTCCCACTGTATTCATCCCTCATTAGACCCATTATAGAATACAATGCCCCATTTGGTATGTACCTCTCAAGGCATCTGCAGCAACTGGAAAGGTCGCAGAAATACCTCACTAAAAGAATCACAGGCCTAAAGCAGATGCCCTCTGCTGACCGTCTAAAAACTCCACCTATACTCTGTCGCATATCGTCTACTCAGAGGTGATCTCTGCTTAACATACAAGGCCATGTCAAACCCAGAGCTGTTGGACATGCTACACTTAAAGAAATCCCAATCCCTCAGAGACACACACTCCAGGGATCAAAACCTTGTCATCACAATGAACAAAACATGCTGGAGGGATAGGTTCCTGACTCAGAGACTCCCCAAACTCTGGAATAGACTGCCCATACATGTCAAGCAGAGCGCCTCTTTGGCCCTCTTCAAAAGGAACCTTGATGATTAGATGGGAGATAGGAAATTCACCCCGGAGATCACGTCTGTCACCCTGCTAGACAGGGGTCCAGGGAAGTAAATATTGTGGGAAGAAATAGCCAGGGAATTGTTATGGCTAGGCTTGTATAGGCCCTAGGGCCAATAGCCTAGTAGCAACCTATGAATATATGAACCTATGAACACTTTAGAACGTTATCATCCTTATCAGACCCTCATTATATCAGCTGTTTAAAGAGTTCTATGAAAATTATAAAACATATACATGTCAAACATTACAAATTGTTTCACTTACTGATTATTTGTATAAAACATGTGCCTTTTGGGGTCTGGATATTCTATAGTACCATTCAGGCTAGAATGCATTCCATCTTTAACCATGCAGAGCCCTGTAAGAAATAAAACAACATTATTCAGATTAAATATGTAAGTCATAGTACAAAAGTAGTAGAAAATGCAGAGGATATATATAATTCTTGTTAAAGCATTACAAAGAATACAAAAAAAAGATTCAGACAATACAGGCAAATATATTACCAATGCTCCACTGCTACTAGGTATGCTGTTGACTGTGTGGGATTGTATGTTTCCCTTAACAACAATGATTAGTCAATTATTATTTAGAGGACTTGCACCAGATGAATGGACTAAGTCCTATGTGGTTCCTATTTATACGGGTGGTGACCGACACAGCATTTCCAGCTACTGCCCAATCAGCTTAACATGAATAATTGGCATAACTGGGTTGAGTTGTACAGCTAGGCTTTAGAAGGCCCTGGTGTTGTTATCCTAGTATATACTCATGAACCTATGAACCTAAGTGCTTTTAATGCTGTTTATTAGTACATTCAATCAGAAGCAATATATATATATGGACTTCATGTTGATGAAACTCAACATGGATTCATAAGACCACATTCAACCTTGACATGTCAAATACTTTTTATGATGTTATCAAGGTTAATAGACCAAGGTATAGTTCTACACTTACATGCATAGAAGACTTTTGATGCAACAAGTTAGATAATCTCAAAGTAAATTATCACATCATTAGACTGAGAAATGGCTAACCACCAGGAAAAAAGCAGTGGTAATAAATTGCCATGGGTCAAGCTGACAGAATATCACAGCTGTTCCTTCTCAGAATTTGGTGTTGGATCCATTTTGTTTTAAAATGTTCACAGGTGTACAGATGCATACTAGTTAAAGACCACTAAGGCCCTTAAAAACCTACCCACACAATGCACATGTGACCCACAAATGTGATTTATATTGGGGGTGATTTAACGACTGTCTCTGTCCATCAGAAACATAGGCACCAGACCAGGGGTAAATCTTCAGTTTCTCATCCACTGGTCAAAGTTGTACTTAAATAAAGTTGGGGGTACTCTACTTCACACTGAAGGGAAGCCTGTTCCAGAGAATGAGAATTATCTGAGAAAAATATCTGTTGTTCCAACATGTCCTATTTTGTCACAAGCAAAATGTAAACCTTTCGATTTTGTAGTTCTAATGCTGTTTGTTTTACTGATGTACAAAAGGTTCATCAAAAGAGGCCCCAAGGATGACTTGTACACCATGCAAAGATCACCTCTCTGAAGTCTGTACGATAGCAGATAAAGACACAAGGCTTTGAAGCAATAAACCTAGAACATTGTGTTTACTCTGTGTATTCTTTTTGTAAGGAACCTTTATGGACATTCTAGTTACTGCATTTATCTCGTCAGGTACCTACTGAAAGGAGCATTATACTTCATGATAGGCCTGATGAAGGCTCAGAACAGTGGTATAATTACCTCTCTGGACCGACATGCCATGCTTTAATTATAAGTTGAGCAAGACAGTTGGATTATCTTACTATCTTGGACACATGTGGTTTGAAGGCTAGGTTACTATCTCCATGAATTCCCAGATCTCTCACTCAACTTTTAGGTACATTTTATGATGATATAGTTACCCAGGGTTAGTCACTTCCCAAAAGGTTCTATAATGCATTTCTTGGCACCAAATCTTATTCCATGGCTTTGGCACCAAGCATTTGTAAGTGTTAGATCTTCCTGAAGGGTGTTCTCATATGGAGGGATTCAATGACTGTTTCTAGTTTGCAATAATCTGTGAACTTGGTCAGTCAGAGGCCTTTGACATTGGCTTTGACCTCTGGGAAGTAGATACCAAAAAGGAGTGAGCTAGCACAGAGCCCTGAGGGACTCCACTGTTGGCAGACCTCTTTGTGGAGATGGCATGACTGATCTTAACCTCTTGGGTCCTATCCATGAGCCACCTAGATATCCACTATGTCACAAAGAGTTTTATACTTAGTTCTGTAAGTCTGTTAACAATGCCCACATGGGCTACTGTATCAAATGCTTTAGCCACATCCAGGTAGACAGTATACACCACTTTTCCCCATCCATTGCCTTAGTGCCCTTTTCAAAGAAGTCCACCAGGTTAAGTAAGCATGACCTTCATTTGACAAAGCCAAGCTGGGATGGATCCATTACCTGGAGGTCTCCTAGCCCTTGATGAGAACTACCATGACAGCTCCTTCCATGGCTTTGCAAATAAGACTAGTCAGACTAACGGGTCTGTAGTTTCCGGAATCTGCTGAAGGTCCATCCTTTCGAAGAGGAATGACTGTTACAGTCCTCCATTCTTGTGGAATAAAGCCAGTTTTAAGACTACAGTTAAATAATGACTCCAGGGCTTCATATTTTAGACTGTTCAGGAAGCATCACAGGAGGTTATCAGGGCAAACTGTGGCTGTGTTCTTGGCTTTAGCAAATGCAGCTAGGACATGCTCCCTAATTATAGCTGGAGGAGATATGTCTGAGAGTATTTCTTGGAGGACAGTTGGGGGTGAGCGGGAGTAAAGTTGGAACTGTATTCCTCCACTCCCAGGTTCATTATATTACCAGGCTCGGTGAACATGTCACCATTAACCACCAGTTCAGTAAATTGTTGTCCACTGCCCTTGAGGTTTCTGACATAGCTGAAGAAAACCCTATGGTTATCTTTCACCTCAGAGTCTATTTTAACCTCAAAGTTGGCTTTATTTAACATAATTAGCCCTTGTAATTGCCTAGTTAGTTTGATGACAGATGTTTTATGTATATGGGAATTACTTTTTCGGATTTTTGCCATCATTTTTTTATTTTGTTGTATATCCTGTTTAATTTGGGATGCAACTAGGGTGGTTTGCTTCTAGGTCTAGTTCGGTGCTTACTTCTGAGGTGTACTGCAACCTCTATGCAACCATTGACATGGTTATACAGAGGTTCTTTGAGCACTTCAGCATAGGCTTCTGTGTTTTCAGAGTTTGTAGGCACATTCAATTTTGACAAACAGTTGCTTAACAAAAGGTAGTTTGCCTTGGAATAGTTCCTAACTGTTACTGGTTTTATTGGGGTTATGGATTTGATTTTAATTTTAAAGGGGACAGCTTTATGGTTAGGCCTTACCAGACAGGATGAGACACTGGGAGAATGTAGCATTCTCCAATATTTGTGAGTACAAGCTCCAGTATGTTGGATCCTCTGGTAGATGTATTCAGTGTTTGGTCATGGGTGTTTTTATTTATGACGTCCAGAAATTTATGACCCTGCACATTAGAGGCCATGTAGGATTCCCAGTCTATAGAGGGATAATTAACGTCTCCCATGAGTAGGGTGTTAGGTTGAATGGTAAATGTCTTCAGTAGGTCCAAATAAGCATTATGAATGGAAGGTGACCTATAGCTGGCTAGAATATGATACAGGATTTTGTATATGGTGATCTATACATGGAGGAAATCCAGCACATCATACTGTTTGTCCAACTCAGAGGTATGTTTGTTATGGACATATAACAAGAGACATCAACATTTGACCCTTGTGTGTGCAGTTGCTGGTCTCAAAGTGTGAAAGGGACCGAAACTTTGCATTGCAGGGGCACCCTCTACTGCATTAAACCATGTGTCATTAACTTCATAGATATTTATATTCTTGAGTGTTAGGAGGGCTTAGTGGGAATGTACATTTTTAGGGTCCTGACACTGAGCAGTTACACCTTGAAGTTCAGTAGAGTTCATTTTGCTATGTGCATAGGTTTGTTAATATGTTATTACATACAAAAGGCACTATGGGGGTAGATAAAGTTTTTACTGGTATTCAAAAGCCCAGAGTGGACAGGTGCAGTCCATCCTTTGCAAAGCATTGTGATCTGTCAACCATGTTCTCTCAAGATGAGAAATACTGGATCCCCTTATAATACCACCAGAAGGACAGCCAGTTGCTGAAATCAGTTATTTTTTTGCTCATATTGTGACATCATCCTCATTGACGGTATTATAGTACTCAATACTAGGCTAACATAAGCCTGGGACGCACAGTCTGAGAGCTCCTTATTGTCTCTCATCATACAGAGCAGGGCGTATGTCTCATGTCATTTACACCTACATGGACTATGATGGAAGCTTGTACCTGTGGTGTAATGACTTGAGTGTGTGCATGACTTTTGCAGATCCTATCTCCAGATAAGTAACAAACCATTATTTTCTACTTGTTTATCCTCATTGAGGGGCATCAGTATGTCTTACAGTGGAATCCTGGGAAGTGTGTTTACTTGCTTTAGAGGCAGCTTTCATTAAGAAGTGTATTTTCTGATTTTCTGACCAGTAAATATGCAGATGACTGCAAAATTGGCACAGAAATACAAGACAGTATTGACCTAAGTCACTGAAATGATTATTTAGAACAATAAAACATGGTTGGAATTCAAGGGCCTGAAATTAAATATAAATAATGGTAAACCTGTCTCATTTGGAACATCTGAGAGCTATTGGCCAGCTTATACCATGAGTTGTCAAATTGTGACTAGAAAAAAAGATTTAGGAACCACTACTGGAAAAAGAATAACGTTTAAGGATCATATATAGAATATTAGACAAAAGGCAAGTAGAGTGACTGGGCTAATACTGAACACAATAATTCCAAATGCCAAAGAAGAAATGGTTGTTCTTTTTAAAATAAATGGTAAGACTTGTAATTGAGAACAATTTGGTCTTTTGTCATGTAACTATGAGAGAAGTGAGTGTATTAAAAGTACACAGTAGTAGTTTACTTAAAAGATAAGTGTCTGTAAAAGATAACTTAATATCATAGACTGAAAAAGATACATTTATATAGTATAGCCTATAGGCAGTTGGGATGTAAGCTGTATCTAGCATAGGGCTGTGGCTAATTTTTCATTAAGAAAAGAGCTTGGATTAATCAGAGTTGCACAATTTAGAAATAGGGATTTAAACTAGCACTGAAAAAAATAGACCCTTTCCCTTCACAATTTGCACCTAAATTGTGGAAGAAATGTTCATGTCAAATTAGGAATGCAGAATCATTAACAACTTTCAAAGCAAATATTGACCATTACATATCAGAAAAGAAATACACACACAGACTAAAAGAAGTTGCATTTCATGAGAGATGATTTACCTACTCAGAGTGTAATCTGAAACTTATAAATGTATGAAATTATATGTATATCTAGACTATAAGTCAAACATTTTTCAACTATATCTTTGATAAGATACAAATGCATAATAATGAATCTCAGTACAGAGTATACAGATAAAGCTGGGAAGTTGCATAACTGTGTATTGTCTTGATTTTTTAGCAAGAGACCTTATGAGTAAACTAAGTACTTTAGAGGCCTATATAACAGGAAAACTGGTAAAGATAAAATTTCTACTCCTTCTGTTATTTCATAAAGTTATAGAATATTCTTCCTGGCTCTTTTTTGATCCATTACATTTGGATTTGCTGCATTACGAAACTATTCAAATTTCAGATTCCTGAATTTAAGTTTCAAAATAGACAGGATTGTTTTCAATAGCCATGGACTTCTCTTGCAACTTGTTTCATCTAAATATTTTGGGAGAAATTAAACAATTGTAATCCATCTGTTTTACAATAAGAGACGCACAGTCATATTATTTTCCTGTGTGATGTTCTCTCTATTGCCATTCTTATGAAGATTGCCTCCACTCTGAATCATTTCTAGCTTTAACTAGCTCTTTTCCTTCCTGAAAAAACAAATGCCTTCCAGAATCTGACCTATTTATTTTACTGGACAATCATTTAGACATGTAATCACAAAATTTCTGACAGCACTGCGCAAAATGTTAAATTTAAATCCAAAAATATTGAGAAGTGCTGCTGTTCCTGACAATACATTCCCATACTCTATAATCCAAAAGCGTTTCATTGCTTTGCTTCCTTTTCTTAATAATTAAAACAGTTTTAGCCTGTTTCATTTATTTGGGAATAGATCACTATGAAAATATAAAAAATGTTTTTTTTTTAAACTAAGCAGCAATAATCACTCAACTAAGCACAAGACAATTCAGTAGAGAGGAAAGAAAGAATCAAGTGCTTCTTTTTTAATTCTTAATTACAATATTAAGATCTTAAAGAGTGAAATACTGAAAACCTAAATCATTCATGCAAGTAAATATACAAGAAATAATTATTTGAGAATAATGAACCAGTGATTATAAGAGAGTCAAGCAAAATGGCGTATAATACATTACGGCAACATTGTGGCAGAGAGGATTAGCTTATTATAACTGATAATTAAAAAATAAATAAATAAATCTCCATTACATTAAACTCTAAAGTAAGATTCTTGAGGATTCCCCAACTGTGTCGACATACAATTAACACAATTGCTTAAAGTTTTTAATTTGTGCCATTATGCAAATATCATTGTTACTCAAACTGCCTTACCAATCCCATAATTTGCTTTGTAAAATAGTCTTTCCACATTTTAATGCATTTTTTTTAGTTAATATGCAGATATTTAATAGTCTTCCTAATTGCTGGTGCACAATCTTTCAGTATGCATTATAGAAAACAATTATGCTGGAAAACAATTAGCTTTAAATACTTTTTACTTCATAATAAAGAGGTTGTGTATAGTCTCTTGCTAAAAATATGAATTTCCACTGTGTTACAATGTATACTATGCAACCTGTATATAAATGCATTATAAACAATTACACAGTGATAGCTCATTTATAGTCAAAAGCATAAAGGCTGATTGGAGACTGACATCAGTTTAGCCATAGAAAGCCATAAAATAGTCATGCCAATGAGTTGGGAGTCAAGTGTAAACAGAAGGGAGTGTGGCAATCAAAACAGAGCAATTATGACAACTGTTTGACCCTTGATAATTTTAAACACAAGAAATGACCTTTTAAAAAATAATCACATCCAACAAATTAACACAAGAACTATATAGTATTTATATTATTTAATCCTGCAAACGCACTTCAGGGAAGAGTTAAGACAGGCACTGGGTGGCAGTGAAGAGTTACCGAATAGCTGGATAACTACAGCAAAGCTAGTAAGAGAGATAGCTAGAAGGGTGCTTGGTGTGACATCTGGAAAGAGGAAGGAGGACAAGGAGACCTGATGGTGGAATGAAGAAGTACAGGAGAGTATACAGAGAAAGAGGTTGGTGAAGAAGAAGTGGGATTGTCAAAGAGATGAAGAATGTAGACAAGAGTATAAGGAGATGAGGTGCATGGCAAAGAGAGAGGTGGTGAAGGCTAAGGATAAGGCATATAAAGAGTGGTATAAAAGGTTGGACACTAAGGAGGGAGAAAAGGACCTGTACCGATTGGCTAGACAGAGGGACCGAGCTAGTAAAGATGTGCAGCAGGTAAGGGTGATAAAGGATAATGAGGGAAACATACTCACAAGTGAGGAGAGTGTGTTGAGCAGATGGAAAGAGTACTATGAGGGGTTGATGAATGAAGAGAATGAGAGGGAGAGAAGGTTGGATGATGTGCGGATAGTGAATCATGAAGTGCAGTGGATTAGCAAGGAGGAAGTAAGGATAGCTATGAAGAGGATGAAGAACGGAAAGGCTGTTGGTCCAGATGACAAACCTGTGGAAGCATGGAGGTGTTTAGGTGAAATGGTAGTGGAGTTTTTAACTAGATAGTTTAATGAAATCTTGGAAAATGAGAGGATGCCTGAGGAATGGAGAAAAAGTGTTTTGGTACCGATTTTTAAGAATGAGGGTGATGTGCAGAGCTATAGTGACTACAGAGGGATTAAACTGATCAGTCACAGCATGAAGTTATGGGAAAGAGTAGTGGAAGCTAGGTTAAGAAGGGAGGTGATGATTAGTGATCAGCAGTATGGTTTCATGCCAAAAAAGAGCACTACAGATGCGATGTTTGCTCTGAGAGTGTTGATGGAGAAGTACAGAGAAGGTCAGAATGAGTTGCATTGTGTCTTTGTGGATTTAGAGAAAGCATATGACAGGGTGCCTAGAGAGGAGTTGTGGTATTGTATGAGGAAGTCAGGAGTGTCAGAGAAGTATGTAAGAGTGGTACAGGATATGTACGAGGGTAGTGTGACAGCGGTGAGGTGTGCAGTGGGAGTGATGGATGCATTTAAGGTGGAGGTGGGATTACATCAAGGATCAGCTCTGAGCCCTTTCTTATTTGTAATGGTGATGGACAGGTTGACAGACGAGATCAGACAGGAGTCCCCGTAGACTATGATGTTTGCAGATGACATTGTGATCTGTAGTGAGAGTAGGGAACAGGTGGAGGAGACCCTGGAGAGGTGGAGATATGCTCTAGAGAGAAGAGGAATGAAGGTCAGCAGGACTAAGACAGAATGTATGTGTGTGAATGAGAGGGAGGATAGAGGAATGGTGAGGATGCAGGGAGTAGAGGTGGCAAAGGTGAATGAGTTTAAGTACTTGGGATCAACAGTTCAGAGTAATGGTGAGTGTGGAAGAGAGGTGAAGAAGAGAGTACAGGCAGGATGGAGTGGGTGGAGAAGAGTTTCAGGAGTGATTTGTGACAGGCGAGTACCAGTAAGAGTGAAAGGGAAGGTCTACAAAAGGGTAGTGAGACCAGCTATGTTATATGGGTTGGAGACAGTGGCATTGACAAAAAGGCAGAAGTCAGAGCTTGACGTGGCAGAGTTGAAGATGTTAAGATTTGCACTGGGTGTGACGAGGGTGGACAGTATTAGGAATAAGTATATTAGAGGGACAGCCCAGGTTGGAAGGTTTGGAGACAAAGCCAGAGAGGCAAGATTATGTTGGTTTGGACATGCGCTGAGGAGGGATGCAGAGTATATTGGGAAAAAGATGCTAAGGATGAAGCTGCCAGATAACAGGAAAAGAGGAAGGCCTAAGATAAGGTTTACGGATGTGGTGAGAGAGGACATGCAGGTGGTTGGTGTGACAGAGCAAGATGCAGAGGACAGGAAGAAATGGAAACAGTTGATCTGCTGTGGCGACCCCTAACGGGAGCAGCCAAAAGAAGAAGAATCCTGCAAACGCATCTTGCATAATATTCACTATATTAAAATATTACTAACACATTCAAAGTGTTATACTACAATAACACTATGTACTTTGCAAGAATAGTCACATGACTGGACTTACAAATGCACAACACATAACAGAGCCTTCTTCGGTTATCACCAGACACAGGCAGATAAAAACTGTAGGTGGAATCGACAATACTTTATTTTAAAATACATTTAGTTTTAAAATAATTCTTTTAGATGATTTACAGATAAATTAATTACTTTAACCAGCTTCTGAACATAGCAAATAATATAATCAGTTTAATTATGCAGTGAAAAAGTAGAACACACTCATAATACACACAAACACATACATACATACATACACACACACACACACACACACACACACACACACACACACACACACACACACGCAAAGAAACTCGGTCCTTTAAAATTACATATAGAAGTAATAAAGTTACATTACAAAACAGCAGTAAAAAGAGAAAAAAACATTTCTTTCTCAATCATGCCATTGTATGGGTATGGATAATGCAGGGACACACATGGATGTCTTTGTCTGGTCACTTTGTATTTGTCCTCATGACAAAAACACAAGAGCCATGGACAAAGCCAATAAAACTCAACCATAACAACAGTATATTGCTAAAACCTACAATGTGAACTAATAAAATAAGAAATGGATGAAAGAAATCAATAACTGCTACAATAGCTCAAATATCAGTGATTCACGTAACATGTGTAGTCAAATGCATATAAATCTTTAAAACAGGGAAAAAACAGTTTTTAAGGAGAAATTGTATTTATAATGAATATATGAATTTCTATTGCAAATTTTCAGGTTCTCCTAAGAAGTCTTAATTAATTTGGTTAAGAAGGCTAGATAGAAGTACTCTGTGTTAAATATATTACGTAAGTCTTCAAAATAAACAGGTTCTCTCCAGATCTGAACATATATAACAGCATTCCAAGCCTCTTCCTAGCTGCATGAATACACCATTTAAAGTTGCAAACTGACAAAAAGATCTGATTAAATGACATTGCATATGAGAAAAGGGGCTTAAAATGGCACCACTGTTCTGAAAATACATATTTTGCTTTTATGAGATCCATTTATGTTCCACTGGTATTCCACCAAACATTTCAGTACAGTTGTTCCAGCATATAAAGAATGCTTTTTGTAATATAGATAATTGTTCAGCATTTTGTGCATATCACCATTATGAATACATCTTGGATTTAAGACCACTTCATTTTTAAAAACACCATTTGCTCCAAAGTTAAATGATCTTTTTTTAAACAAAGAGATCACCTCTATATCATCAGTATCATTTAAAGAGGATTCACGTCACCACGTTCAACTGATCAGGAACTCAATGCCGTGAAAAAAAAAGAAAACATTTTGCAGCAATCAAAACCCTTTCACCTCACCTCACATGGGTATGGGGGGGCTCCCATACCCTTAACATATGTATTCTAACACCTAATTTTATAATCATAAATAAAAGAGAAATTTTCACAAAGAAAAAGAATCTAAAAAAATTGTACCTGCAGTTACTTCCTATGGAAACAGCACTTGTGCAGGAAAAACCTGGAAGATTTTAAACCAACAAGTTGAGTCTTCATTGAGTCCAAACTTATTAATTAGTAGGTTAACCTAAGCAAAGCAAAACCTTTGGACTTTATTTCAAAAAGACTGTATTCTATTTTTGTTTACAAATGGATGTTTTTATTAATGTGAGTCATACAAACAGACAAACAAGAACAAAACAGGTGAATGGGCATATGGCCTCATACATGGTGCTACAGCAAATTGTGTTCCAACACAATACATGAAAATAACCAAACAAAGAAGGGAAATGCAGGATTCTGGAATTCATAAACATAATGTACTGAGGTATGCAACTACTCTGCACACAATGCTTAGTATACTACTAGTCAGGATATGCATGTTGGTCCTCAGTAGTAATCTCAGAATATTCCATTCTTTATGAATTTCATACAGGACCACATAGTACACAGCAATGTACTAAGTATTATTTCTGTACCCAATACATCTTTGGTCCCACCCGCAGCCAAGCCATTGCCTTACCCTGCTATACTGCAAGGATTCACAACACAGCATAGCAGTGTGAAGCTGTGCAGTAAAGTACATTTTATATACTTTACTATACAGATTTTTGTGTGTTGTGCAATGCCATCTTGTCTAAGAGTGAATCAAAAAATATTCCATTTG